>NW_027397066.1:80876862-80991965 GCF_003265705.2 Callorhinus ursinus
CTCTCTCTCTCTCTCTCTCTCTCTCTCTCTCTCCTCCCCTCCCCCCCGACTCCCCAGGGAGCCTCTTCATTCTCTGGGGCCTTCCAACAGGCCATCCCCCAGTCTGGAATAGTCCAGCCCCTCTCCTCACTCAGCTAGTCTTCTCCATCCCTGCGTTTCCAGCGGCGGCATGACTTCCCCAGAGAGGCTTGCCCTCCCACCCACACCGCGCTCTTCCCAGGATCCTCCCTCAATGCCCTGTTTTGTTTCTCTCTCCGCAGCACTTACCGCAGGTTAGACATTTCCTTTTCCTGCAGTATTTATGTACTTATTTCCTGGTTCCCTCATAGATGTACAGGCCAAGAAGCCCAAGAATCATTTGTTTCGTTCACCATTTTATACCCAGCTCAGTGACAATCGCCAAGCTCGGTGTGCATTTAACTGCAGGAACTCGGGAGGGTAGAAGAGACACTGCAATCAAAAGGACAGTGATGGGCCCGGGCTGGAGACTAAGGCAAACAGCTCAGGGCTGAGCCCAGCATCTGCACTTTCCTAAGTTCCACTGCTGAGTGAGATGCACAATGCCCTATCGAGCAGAGTACTAACCTGACATTATCCTGGCAAAATAACCGACTGAAATGCCAAGTCAATCGCTCTATATGAAAGAAGTCCAAAGATGAACGTACAGTGGTGCCCCAACTCCTGATAAGCAATCTGTCCATAAAGCTGCAGGCTTATGAATGGTGCCTGTGCTCTGGTCTCTCACTGTATTTCCAGATACTCTGACCATACCATAAATGATTGTACTAAACCCACCCAGGATATGAGAGTTTCAACAAGCACATCAAAAAGGGATTTGTGAGTGAACAGGAATCCATACGCACTAAGCTAGTTTAGTAGTTGCAACCACCTTACCCACAATCCTGTGTTCTCTAATAATGCAAATGTGGTCTTTGCAAAAATACCAAGGTCCAAAATCCCTTCCTTCATAATACAAGAGTCCCAGACTGCTTACCTCAAGTCTATTAACCCACCAATCTTTCCCCATACAATTTTCTAGTCCCTATTGTAGACATCAAAGCTTTGGCCAAACAACAACAAATCTGGTGACGGAAGCAACCCAGTCCTGCCTAAGATCTCCCTAGATGGTAGTTACAGCATAAATTATTACAGGTTGATAATGAGAAACAGGGAGGGGGTCAGGTGGGAGAGGCGGGTCTATGAATTGAAAAGGCCTGGTCACTGTCACTACTCAAGGCCAGTTTTTCATTTCAAAGTTCCCCCAACCACGACTCAAGCTGCATTTTCACAACACTTTCCAATGTTATCCCTCCCTCAGCACAACCAATTATCACTTCCAGCCCTCCCCTCACTACCAAGTGGCCCCTTGCATCTCTTCATCCTCTCATTTCTGGAACAGTTCTTCTCATGGAGCTGTTCTCTCTGAAATTTTACCAAAACAACTGCCAACTGCCTCAACAATTATTTCATTTTTAAGAAAGTATTTTAGCAGTGGCTTGAAATCTCAAAGCACAAATGAGTTCTACAATGCTTGGTTGTCAAAAGTCACCTGTAGTTTACAAGAGAAAATGCAGAGAAACGAGGAGGTGAGCTGCCTAAGACTTGAGGGATCTCAGGACTCAATCAGAGCTCTGCTGTGGGCCCCGCTCTTTAGTCTTACAGACCAGACTCTCATGGTCCCCATCTTCAATTCTGTCACAAGCCCGCCACACCCACAGCACTTTCTAAGGACAAGACCCCAGGCTGTTCCGGGTACCAAGGGGACAGAGTTTTCCAGCTCAAGTGATGGCCCCACTCACAGGTGACTGGACTAGAAGTGAGCCCGTGACCCAGGACAGGCAATGCACAGACGGTTCAGCAGGGCCTTTCAGAGGTCGAGAGAGGCTCAAGCCCCTCTCAAGGTTAACACTCCCAGTTATGTTAATAAAGAATTGACAAGATATTTTAATACCTACATTGAACAAATTAACATTTCTAACACCCAAACACTCATGACTAATTATGCTCTTCATGAGACAGTTACAAGATTTATAAAACATTAATTCATAGTGCACTACAGGCAGAATATCCATTAATGAGAAACAAATTTAAATTTGGATGATGAATGCCATCTTCTTTCAATCTTGCCAGTTTGTCTCTGAAGGAATGTATAAGTTTGTGTGCAGATAGCACTAAAGGAATCAATGTGAGGCCCTTCGCGCATATGAGGCCCACGCCAAACGGCCTTGCGGTCAACCCTCTCCAGCAGCCTCCCCGACATCATGGACACTATGCCCCGCTGGCCAACAACAGAGGACAAGAAAATTTAATTAGAAGTTCTACTTAACAAAGATGATGATAATTAGCGAGACCCATAAGTCAACCTAGCTGCTTTAAAGAAAGAAATAGTAGTCACAAATTCCTGCTGGCGACATCCCCCATCTAGATCTTGGATCCAGAACAACCTGTCAACGTGGTACCTGTGAGGCCTGGCCATGGGACACAGTTTGCATCCTTAGATATTCCTGAGATTCTCTGCTCTCTTTTCACCTGTAACCTGAATGGTAACCCCTGCTACAATGTTTCTGTGCCTTGGGACAAGGAGAGCCCAGTGTCAGGCTTTCCTGAAAATTCTTGAGAGGCTGCACTTGTGCAAAATTTACCCAGGCCTGAAAACCTCAGGGGGTTAAAGAGAATACAGTACTTTTCCACTTCACTTAACAAATCACCCCCCACCTTTCTGGTTTTCATGGCCCTTCCTTTCTAACAGTTTTGCTCTCAACCCCTCAGCTTCTCTCTTCACTAAGTCTAGCATTTAATTCATTATTTCCAGATTCTCAGATGCAGAGATTCTTAACAGTGCTTTTAGGGAAAAGAAAAACACTACATTAAATATACACATTGATTCGTCAATCCACTGGAATTCCAAACATGTTTTTAAAAGTTAAGGTCTTAGAGTGAAGAAAATAAGGTAAATGTGTCCATTTCAGTTAGGAAGACGCGATGGAATTAAGGCAGAAATGGCCCAACCTGGCTGACAGCAGAGTCCTGAGAAACACAAAGGGCATTTGGCAGCTACACAGCAGGGTAAGTAGAACAAGGAGAACCAGAAGGAAGCAAGACAAAGACGTGGGAGCTCATTTCAGACAATGCACACACAATGTCTAGAGAATATTTCCAATTTCCCAGGGCTCTGTATTAGAATCTTATCCAAACACTAGGTAGATTTGCAAGGCCCTTCTGGTTGCACTTTTCCCTCACAATGATTTCTTAGTTCCGTATTAACCCAACCCACTCAGCTTTTGCTTCTCTTGCATTCCATCGAATCTGCATCACTCCTCAGAATTGTACCTCTGCTTCCCTCTTAAGAATTAGAGCCCTCAGGGAAGAAGGAATTGTTGGGGAGGAGATAAGAAGTGACCTCTCATGAAGAACACTTCTAGGACCTGAGTCCAGCTCCTGAGAAACAACCCAGACCTAAACAGACCAACCCGAAGAGGAAGCCCAAAGCTCTCGGAGTTTGTTCTACCTTGAAATAATCCTTCCGAATATGGGTGACTTGGCATTTCAGAACCTAACAAGGTCAGAGGAGAGGCAATGTGAGGCGATCTTTACCTCAGGTCATTCTGACAAATGCTAATAAAGAAACCAGCTGGACCTGATGCACAAAAGGCGGCAGCGGGTGGGGGGCGGTTCACAATGGACAGAGCACAGCCTCTGCTCTCACAGGGTCTAGCTACACAGTCTGAGGCAAGTGGTGAGACCTTTCTGGGTCTCAGTCTCCTCCTGCCAACCTGAAGGGGTTGACGAGATGGCCTCTACTGCCATTGCAAGAGCCTGCTTCTATAATTGTATGCCTTGTGCCCTATAGGTCACCTCCCCAACAGCAATTGCAACCAGTATTATCCCAACAACAAATGGGATGAGCTCATTTCTAGGCTGCGAGAAAAATAAAGTCTGGGTCCCTCTCTCCATAAAATGATACATACTCTGATTTCCAAATTCTTAAATACTAGATATGGAAGAGCACCATCTGAATCGCTAAAAAAGAAGAGCAAAAGAAAGGGTTTGTGTTTCACTTTAAGAAGTACATTTGTGGGGCCCATCGTTCAAAGAAGCAAATACCGAAATACATGAAGATACATACATATGGTAACAGCAATGTAGCAGGACAGATGGCTGCGACCCTGGTGGTGAACCTAGCACAATGTAAGAACTTGTCAAGTCACTAAGTCGTACACCCATAACTACCGTAACGTGTGTTGACTCAAATAAAAAACTGTGCATATATATGAAGATACATAAAAGGATTTAACCAGAGTTGGACATTAAAGATGATCTCATACTTAGAACATCATCCAGTCTGGCCCCTTCATAGATAAGAAAAATTAAGCACAGAGAGATGAGTAATTTGCCCAAGGACACCCAGCCAGTAAGAGGCAGGCCAAATACTCGCACCCAGACAAGAATGATTTAATTATTCCAAAAAGGTATCCGAGGAGGTTAGCAAATTCTGGAATAAGCTCCTAGTCTTCCAAAGCTAACGTCAGAGAGGACAGCCAAGCCCTCCCACACCGCAGTGCTTTCTGCTCTCATACCCAAGCCGCAACACCCAGCTGACCAGCGCAGGATGCATCGATCTTTGGCTCCCGCATTCGCTCATTTCCATCCACGGCAAAGGTGGCACAAGCCCCACCCCCCTTCCAAACCCAGGCCAGCAGCTCCAAAGGGCTTACGACCTCGGATTCCAGGCCAGGTTTCCCACTTGATTGCTGTTGTGGTCCCACACACAGTTGCCTCACCAAACCATGGGAAGAGCCAGCCCACCAGCCAAGCAGCAGCAGCTGCTCCAAAGATATCACCCTGGGACCTCACTTCCTGTTCTGGCAATTGAGCCCACATCCGTGCCAGCTCAGGGTCTGGCCCATCGTTTTCAAAGCTTAGAGCTGGGCAGGCCCCAGATAGCCAAGAAACCATCTGTTACAAAACCCTCCCTCCTCCAACTTCACTTCACGAGAGACCGCAGATCTGCCACCATCCCTGGTCACCCGAGCAGGAACCAGCAAGAGCCTCTGAACTGAGGCGTCCTCACAGAAGACCCCGGCCATGCCGACCCTGGTCCAGAAAGGAGGGGGCGGGGGGGGGAAGCCAGCAGTGTTAAACCAGACATCCTGAAATCAGCATGTCTTTTATTCTGACAGCCTGAATGATGGTCAAGGTTAGAAAAACGCAGAAAAATACATTCAACTTTCTGAAGTCCTAGAATTTTGAACGATTTCTCCTCTTGAAAGCCTATTTATTCTTTAACAGACACTTTTCAAAGCAAAAGTCACCAGTACCAAAGACCAGGCAGGAACTATTGCACTAATAACCTACAAATATCCCGAACTTGAAACAGCATAAACTTACTTTCCAATTAAGAGCAAAATCAGAATAAGACTGAGCACTCGGTGAAAGCCATTCCAATATTACTATATTTAAATTCCAAGTAAACCCCAAGCAGTTACATTTGCATAATAATAGTCCTAATAACTAACACTGATTGAGCATTCACTATGTGCCAGAATGTACTCGGATCTTTATGCATCTGATCTCACTAAATTCTTCTAACCGCTATATTATCATCTCCCCATCCCCCACCTGCAGTAAAGGAGGCATACGGAGGGTAACTAACTTGCCTCAGGTCACAGCAATAAAAAGTGGCAGGGTCAAGGTTCAAAACCTAGGTCCACGGGACTTCCAAAGCCAGTGTTTTTAACATCACCCCACACTGCACTGGGGTCTTTGGCGTGTAGAAGCAAAAACTAAATGGAATGGCATTTCAGTGTACTGAACCACATCCCTCTGCATTTTAAGAGGTTCTGTGTAAAAGACTGCCCTGCAAATGTACAGGTAAGGAAGGGAAATTGGCACTCATCTGCCAACTCTGTAGCACAAATGTCAAGCAGCTACACGGAGCCCAAGGAGCAAGTGAAGCGCGTGCCTGGAGAGGTTTTGTGTGTGTCTGTCTCAGGCTCCAAGTTTTTCAAAGAAATGAGGAGCCGAGGAGATAGGAAGGAGAATCCCATTTTAAATTCTGCAGAGCATGTTGAATAAATATGATCAGCCCCACACCGCTTGGATAAAGTCAGTCTGTTAAAAATAAACTAGATCCCTTACCACCTTCCTTTCTTCACCCAACAGGCACTGCAAGCCATGAGCGTGCACACGCACACACGCACACACCTTATTAGTATTAGCCTATTTAAACCTTAAATTTTTAATTCTGTTTATTCTCTCATGGGGAATTCATTCAGCAAACATTTAGCTTCACTTATACTTATGTTGCTATATTTTACTGCGGGCCTCAAGAGGGCTTTCTCGTGGGTAGCAGCTCTCAGAGGTCTCCTGCACTATCAACAGTCACAAGGCAGCCAGATTCATGGCTGAACGACAGAGATCGTGAGGATGAAACAACACAGCCATGGTCATGCTTGGATCAGCTGCACAAGCTCATGATGTTGCGGACATAAATGAGTATTTTTCCTTGCTGTGCCTTTTCTAACTCTTCACAGTCAACTTCCATCTCATAGTCTTACCAAGCGCCTAGTATGTGCCAGCCCCCGTATTAGATGCTGGGAATACCATGGTGAGCAAGGTAAGCTTATCGTCTAGTTGGAAAGGCAGAAATTAATCCAATAATGACACAAAGGAGTGATTTACAGGGGAGCACTCTGAAGGAGCACCCATCGAGGAGTACTGTGGCAGTACTTTTTAAACATAGCCGCAAAGTCCTGGGATCGAGCCCTGCATCGGGCTCCCTGCTCCTTGGGAGCCTGCTTGTCTCTCTGCCTCTCTCTCTCTCTCTCTCTCTCTTTCATGAATAAATAAATAAATAAATAAAATCTTAAAAAAAAAAAAAAAAACCACCGCCACAATTTGGGGTTTCCCCCCCCGGGGGGGGGGGGGTCTGGGCCCCCCCCCCCCCCGCCCTCCGTGTGAATCTGGGCGGGCTATGACAGCGTCAACCATTAGAGTATAGGGTCAAAACGATAATATGGACTGCCAAAGTTAGGTCCTAAGAGGCCATTCAGCTTCTTGCTGCTTTCTATTTGCCAGAATACCTACTCTTGGAGCCCTGAACTGTCCTGTAACAAGCCTGCTTCTCCTGAGGCTGCCCTGCTGTGAGGGAATCCAAGCCACATCGAGGAACCATGGGCAGGAGCGCTGGTCAACAGAGCCAGGAAAGCCCGGGCTTTGGGTCCTCCCAGTCCAGGCACCAGACACAGGAGTGGCGACGCTCCCAGGGGATCCCAGCCTGACACTGTGGAGATCTTCCCTGCCAAGGCTCCAGACATCACAGAGGACAGACAGATCATCTTCAGTGTATCTGCATTCCTGAGCCACAGAATCCAAGAGCATAACAGATGGCTGTTGTTCAAGCCCAGGAAGTTTCGGAGCGCTCAGTCACACAGCGAGAGAGGACCAAATCGAGCGTACAGAAGAGGCAGCTTTATACCGCACATCCCACAGGAAAGGAACACTGGAGTGGAGGTCAGAAGGGTGAAAAGGCTTCCAACAAATGGAAGGAAGGGGATGGCAAATAAAAAAAAAAAGAATAAAGGCAGCTCATAGGCACAGGCCCTGTGGTGCGAGGGAGCATGGCTGGCACAGGAAGAAAGCCAGCTGGCTAGGGCCCAGGGTAAGAGAAGAGGGAAAGGCTGAGGAGAGAGGCAAGGGCCAGATACTGTTCAGGGCTTTGGTCTCTTACTTGACAACAGTCAGAAGTTCCCTAAGGGTTTTTCGGTTTGGGTTTTGTTTTTTGGGGTTTTTTTTCCCCTAATTGAGGTAAAATTCACATAACATAGAAGTTACTATTATGGATTGAATTCTGTCCCTGAAAAGTTCATATGAAGTCAAAACCAGTACCTCAAAATGGGACCTTATTTGGAAACAGGGTTGTAACGGAGGTCGGTAGTTATGATAATGAAGGTAGGCCCTAATCCAATAGGACTGTGTCCTTACAAAAAAGGGAAATCTGGACACACGTGTACACGGGAAGCACGTCATGGTGAAGATGAAGGCAGAGCTGGAGTGAGGGGTCTATGAGCCAAGGCGAACGATTGCTGCATTCCGCCAGAAGCTAGGAGAGAAGTCTGGAACAGATCCCCCCTCATGTCCTACAGAGGGAGACAACTTTGCTGACACCTTGATCTCAGACTTGTGGCCTCCAGAACCTTGAGACAATAAGTTTCTCCATTTTACCTCACTGAGTTTGTGGGCCTTTGTTACAGCAGCCCTCAGGAACTAATACAGTCACCAGGTTAAACTGTACAATTCAGTGATTTTTAGCATCTTCAAAATAGAGTGCAATGATCACCACGATCTCATTCTAAAACATTCTCATGGATCAAATGGAAATCCTGTTCTCTTCTGCCGCCAGCCCTGGCAACCATTAATCTGCTACGAATCTGCCTATGCTGGACATCGTAGAAATGGAACATACAATATGTGGCCTTCGGGGTCTTGCTTCTTTTACTTTACATAATGTCTTCAAGGTTCATCCATGTGACAATGTATCAGTACTTCATTCCGCTATATAGTAACAGGTATGTGTATACATTGTATTGTATGTATACATCATCTTACCCATTCATTACTTGGACATTTGATTTTTTTTTTTTTTTTACTATTATGAATATCATGGCTATTGAACATTCCTGGGCAAATTTTATATGAACATATGTTTTCTTTTCTCTTGGGCAAATACCTAGGAGTGGAATTGCCAGGTCGTATGGTAACTCTAGGTATCATTTCTTAAGGAGCCGCCCAAGTGTCCTCCACAGGGCTGTACTATTTCCATTCCCATCAGCAAGGTCTGAGGGTTCCCTGGAAAGTTTTAAGCAGGTGGGGTAAACATCAGAATTGTGCTTTGAAAATAATAGGAACCAGCTTTTGTGAAAGAACAGGAGCTCGTTTGGGACTGGTGGGTTTGACGTGTGTTCTAAGACATTCAGGTGGAAAAGTCAGGTGGGAGAGACTGGAGTTAACCCTTGACACTCAGCAGCTATAGGCTTGGCTCAAGAGAAAGTACAGAGTGTAAAAAAAAAAAAAAAAAAGAGAAGCTTGGCCTGCACCTTTCAGGAGCTCCAGAAAAAATGAACAATGGGGTAGAGGATACGGAGTCTGCAAAAAGGAGCACCATAAGTAGAATGTAACAAAATAATAAAACTATTTGGGATAGTGGGATAACAAAGAGGAAGGTGCCAGAGCCAAGACAAGAGACTCACCAAATTACAATAAGAAACAGAAATCTTTTCAGGGTCTAAATTCTGACACCTTAAAGAAGATAAGCATCCCTTTACTTCTTTCTAGGCTTTTTTTTTCTTCTTCTTCCTTTTTTGGGAAAGGAGACAGGGTAGGTAGTTCACAGCAATAGTTTTAGGCTCCTTGGTCTTATCTGTAAGAAGTTAAACTCCTCGACCTTTTATCAGAACTGGTGAATAAGTGCTTTTCAGTCTGGACATCAAGCCTAACTAACCTAAAATAGACCTCGTGAGGGAGCCGCGTGGAAAGAACCTGGTTATGTACTTAACAAGTTCCTATTGTTCCATCAAAGCATCTGAAAGCCAGGGAAGACAGTTGGACACCACTTCAAAGTATCCGTAAGAAATCAACAGTGATTAAAGCAAGGGAATAATCGTCCCTCTATACACCCTCCCCGCCAAGTACGTATTTAATTACAGAGGCAAATCAAAAGAGGAGAATACTAAGAATAAGCCTATAATAATATCTTCTGTCCCATTTCAAAATTATAGATCATTTTGTTCCTCAAAAGCCATAGTTCCAGAGATTATAAAAACTCTCTTTACATATCAGTCAAGAGTGTAGCTAGCTAATCCTTTCAGGCCTCCATTGCAAGGAATTGAATTTTAACCAAACATTGCCTTTAGTGGAGTATAGAAGGCCAGTCTCCCTCAGGCCGAGCCCCTCCTAGGATCCAGACCCATGCCCTTGGTTAGCCTACTCCTTTACTGACCCACAATTTTAATACATGATGGAGAAATGTAAAATTGCATTACACTGAATTACTTTATTTGAATATCTCTCACACACACACACACACACACACACACACACACACACACAATCCCATATTCACTCTATATTCACATCCTTTGAATGATTTAATTTTGTCAATTGACAGAAGAGGTGTCCTCCCAGAGTAAGTTTGGAAATTAGATATTTAAGGTAAGTGTATGTCAGGCAGAAATCCAATTGACATTAGGACCCTAAAAGATACTTTCTTTTGCTTTATATGAAAACTATGAAATTGGTTCCAGTTATATTACCAAATTCAATCATATTGGAAAAATCAAATCATTGTGAGTATTCGCTACAGTCAGGCACATATATGTTGGTATTTGTGCCTGGTATTTAACATATGTTATTCCAAGGCATTATTATCCTAGTTCTACAAAGGTCCTAAGGTACAGAAACTCCAAACCTTACCGCTAGGGAGACAGAATTGAAATACAAACTTTTTTTTCTTCTTTAAACCACAATGCCAGGACTGCCTCTACCATACTTGCCCTCATAGGCTTATTGGGGGAATTTTTAGAACATTATTGCTAAGTACAGATGTAACTGCTGCATAACGAAGAGAAAGTCAAAAATGAAAGATGGTGATCACCCAAAGGAAAAAAGATTCCCTTAATACTTACTATAACATTTTATTACTAAGTTCTACAAGACGTTATTTGATTTACTTTAGTTTTTTGTTGTTGGGGAGGTATAAAATTTTTAGATATGGGGAGTAATAAAACAGCAAATGTTCTCAGATGCTATTGCCCACGGTACATAAGAAAAAGTTCTCTCAAAGCCCCTAGTTCAAAGAATCAGTTTGATCATGGTACTTGGAAAGAGATTAAGAGCAGTAACTAATGCTAATTAGTACTTAATGGGGTAGAACCACAAACATTAACTTACTCATTAATTCTCACATGTCCCTGAAGCAAGTATGAGCATCCCTCTTTTACAGAGGGGGGGGAAAAAAAGCTAACATGGCATAAGTGATGGCAACCAACTTCCAAAAAGTGCTGGTCTTAAATAAAAAAGACAAACACTATACTTAAGACTTTAAACTCTTTGTATAAACAGAGGGACGAATGAGCATATTTCTAGACGTGACCGATAACTATACTCACTCCAGAACAACAATCACGGAAAATGTATAGTATTCCAGAAAGCAAAATATGGTTTGAAAGCACTGAAATGTAACAGTGATAATAAAAATAGGAGAGGGAGGGAAGAAAAAAAGCCAGTAATTGCTGAATCCTTACCATATGCCAGACCCTATTCTAAGTACCTTGTGGTCATTAATCCTCAACCCTCACAATGGGCTTGCGAGGTGGGCACTACTCTGCCCCTCCTATGTGGAAACTGAAGCAACATGAGTTAACACTGATGGTTCCGAGCAGGATTTGAAACCAGTGATGCTCCAAAGCCCATGCTCTTGCCCACAATATCACACTTAAACAAGGCACAACTCGTCTCCATGTTCAACCCAACATTACCCACGCAAGACTGAACTTAATTCACCAAGGAGAAGAGACAAGTCCCTTAACGCTTCGCACTTAGCCCAGTTTCCGGGACTTGTTCTGAGATACGTCCCGTGGACGTCTGGTACGATACACTGCCAAGCCAGATCTAGTCCACTCCAGCTCTAAAATACCCACCTGTATCTAAAGTACTCATTCATACCTTTAATGGCTTCGTCCAACCTACTTCTTGAATCCAATTTCCTCTTGAATGCACTTAAAAGCTTCTTTGTGAATGAATCCTATTAGTACCATTTATTCATTCCTTCTGAAACCACGTGTTTAGAGGCAGGAAAATGGCATGTCAGTATTATGTTTATTTTACAAAATACACTTCTCTTTTAAAAAAACTATTCTTGCCCAGCGAGATCTTTATGCATTCAGTTGTAAGAGAAAATTTATACTACCACATGATTTTTAGGAGTAATATGTTTATAAGAAATAAAGCAAGAAGAGTAGAAAACACTTCATATCTAAGTATCTCTAAAGGATTTTCCATAAACCACTTATTCACTCATTCCAAACTCACTTGTTATTGTATCAACCTGTGCTTCAAGGGCCAGCCTCTGAGACTCCCCTTGGCGGGTAGCTGTGAATAATACAGGTGAGACCTAGTGAATTAGAATTGCCAAGTAAAAAAGTCTGCATCACTCGAAAATGGCCCGCATAAGTCTGATGTATCCTGAAGTCTGAGAACCACTAAGCCCCCTAAATGTACTACCATACAGAACAAATGACTACGCAAAGGGCTCATCCCATTCCCTGAACCTGTTTCCCCACCTCTACCCTCTTCCTATGCCCACAGCCCTGCTATTCCCTACATAACAGGGGGTTCCTTTCTCAAGCCTAAGTCAGTTCATGTCACTTCTCTACTTGTGGCCACAAGCCCCGACTGACCCCGTTCCACCTTTCCTACCACGCTCCCTTGGCTCCAACCACCACACTGCCTGCCCCCCCGCCCCCACCCAGCCCGTCTGAGGCATGGCCTTTGCACCCTTGAGGCTCCCTCCACCTCGACAGATCTCCTACCGATATCAGCAAGGCCTTTACCTCGCTTTCTTGGGAGTCTTGCTCCAGAACCGCTCTCACGGGAAGCCCTCCTTGGCCACCCTCCCAAGAACCGCCACACCTGCCCCACTCTCTCCTGCCTGATTCTGCCCTCTTCAGCACCTACCATAACCTGACCTACTTGCTAGTTCATTTATCTTGTTACTGGTCTGTTACCTTCACTAAGATGTAAGCTGCATAAAAGCAGGGATTTTTTTGTTTTGTTTTGTTCCTAAGTGTATCCCACTTGGCACACAGAAATCAAACCCTATTTACTGACTGGCTATCATAAACGCTCAAAGGTATGAATGGAGTGTTGTAAAAATCTAAAGGAGAGAGCTACCAAGCCCTCATGGGCACAGCCCACCTCTCCTTACAGAAAGTAACAGAAGCTGGGGTTTGCAGGAGAAATACAGAACGCCCCCTAAGAAAGGAAAGATATTCTATGTAACTGGCCTGCAAAATGCCAACATCATGAAAGAATGAGGAACTCTTCCAGATTGAAGGAGGCTAGAAAGATGTGAATAATTGTGATAACTAGAGCAACTCGGAGGGAGTCAGTCCCTCAGTGAAGGTATATAGTTCTTTTCCAGTCTTCTTATAACTTTCCTATAAGTTTAAAATTGTTTCAAAAAAGGGGGGGGGCTCAGAAAACTCAAAAGAAACGGAATTATAGGAGTAAATGCAATGCATTAACTAATCTGTAAATGAAAATGCAATGAATACAGTGAGGAGGAAAAGAACTATGTCTTCCAAATGTTTCTATCCCCATTGTTCCCCCACTCCTCCAAGAAAAACTTTGCGCCTACATCATCTTGGCTTAGAGTCAGCCCAAATATGGTCATTTTTCTTTAAGTGTCACACAAATAAACCCCTGGATTACAGTGGAAACACAGCATGGGGCAGGACATTTGTCTGTATCAACTCTGCAGCAAATGACATCTCTTTTCTCCTTACAGAGTAGAAGCTTGATCCCCATGAGTTGCTGTAACTCAAAGCATACTTTTTACATAAAAATAATGATAGCATTGGAAATAGAAAAAGTAAATCTTTGGACCGGATAGCTGTTGTGAGCCAAAGAGAAGGATTGAATATAAAACAAGGAGGAAAAAAAAAAATAAAACAGCAACAGCACTAGGTTATAAAGAAACAGATTGACATAGATTTTTTTGAAACTGGGAGATGCAGGCAACATGCCTAGAATTTAGATACCAGTATTAAGGACCAAACACTCTTCCAAGCTTCTACAGCTCCCCTGACAAGTCAAATCTCATTACAACAAATACCACAGCCATAAGAATCTGAGTAACCCGAAGCATGCCTAGCTCATGAACTCCTCAACTCAGGCAATATACAATATCTAGCCATGTTCCCCATTTTAAACACAGAAGTACAAACACAAAACAACACTGAGGGATTACTGGCCGTACAAAGGACTCACATCAGAAGGCCCCTGATGTTCCACAATAAGGTACACGACTAGTTTTAAAATACAACAAAGAAACAAAATGAGCTTACATACAACTTTTCGGAGATACATCTATGTACCGTACAACCAAAAGGGGGCACATGAAAGCAGGAATTTAATGCCACAGCAGGAGAGTCTAAGGATGGATGCAGAGCTCCTTCCAAGTCCTCTAATGTCCTTTGTATGTGGGGTCCACCATGCTCTCCGGTACTGGTTTAATGTGAATTTCCTTCCAAAGTATTGAAGTTGGGAAATTTTTTTATTTGAAGAATGTGTCGTGCCAACTGAAAAACAGTTAGATCCGGCAACACAGGCTGCATATTCTCTGGTCAGCCACCAGCTGGAGGAAAGCAGCTCCCCGCACACAGGGCAGACGCACAGCTGACCCCTTACCTCACTCCCTATCACTCCCTGCCACATTCCCGCCTCCAACCATCAACGGCTTATTTTCTGCCTGGTCCCTCAAAGCACAAGCATCTGCAGCCCCAGCTTTGAAAAAACAACAGCAACAACAGAACGGCCAACTTGCTAGGATACCAAAACTGAGCTATAGGTTGCACATTCTGCTCTAATAAGACCTCAGAGAGAAAGCACATTTTTACAGATAAATCACATTCACATTTTTCCAAAGGCATTCTCACCAGCATCACTGGTGAAGAGGCAAAGTTTATCATTTTTAACTGAAACCACTTTCCTTTGGAAACAGGAATGCTTTGGAAGTCTCTTAGCTTACCAAAACGCAATGTTGTTTTAGAAGCCCTCTAAGTGAGTTCAACACTGGTGGTAGTTATGTATATCTTTCTCCACAATTAAAAAACAAAAACAAAAACAAAAAAAAAAAAAAAGAAAAAGCTAGCAATCATAAACATACACAATCTATAATGGAAAAAAATATAATCGCCCTAAACCGTCAAAAGAATAACTTCTGAATTTCCCAATCTTCCAGGTACATACTACATGTAATCAGAGTATCTTCATTTTCAGAGGGACTACTTGTGGGCACATGTCCACGCCCGTGGACATGTCACATGCTTCTCTGTGCCTCAACGTCCTCATCAGTAACGGGGGAAGAATGGCAGAGCAGACACCACGTGCGGTCACTGGAAGGATTAAACAAGTTCATACAAGCACGCAGCACTTCAAACAGTGCCTATCACAAAAATGTTTCTTTTTAATTTTTAAATCACATCTTTACACAAGCAATTACTACTGCTGAGCCTTGCATTACTCGAGACACTGACCTAAACCGCAGATAAGTTATGTTTTCCTGTCAAAAACATCCTCATCTCTCCCCTGGTTTGCAGAGTGAAGCGCCGTCTATCTTACAGTTTTCCACTCAAAGCACATTCCATTACTATCGATGTAAGTTGCTGCCAAATCTCAAAAGTCATTAATAAAAGTGGTGATTTCTCAAATGGTTCATGGTCAACCACTCTAAGAAGTACTTAATAGAAAAGAATTAGCTCTAAGCCAGTATCCGAGAGATAGAGATTTGTCAAAAACAATTACAGAGTTTAAAAGAATAAATCCCCAGTGCAGTAAAAATGCAGCATTCAAAAAAACTCAGTGCAGGGAAAGAGAAGCATTCGCAAAGGTAGAGCCTGCTAATGAGTGAATGAATGAAAGAATAAATGAATGAACACCAAATTGATGATACGCTGCTGACCAGACATGTGCTTTCCTAAAAACAAAACCATGAAACAAACAACAAAACACACCACTATTTATTACCTGAGTCACAGCTGAACTGTCTTGTCATACTTACAGAGCCAGGTAATAAGAACATATAAAAATCCTCGGGGTGTGTGGGTGGCTCAGTCGGTTAAGCGTTTGCCTTCGGCTCAGGTCACGATCTCTCAGTCCTGGGACCCAGCCCTGCTTCTCCCTCTCCCTGGCTTATGCTCTTGCTCACACTCTTGCTCGCATGCTCTCTCTCTCAAATAAATAAAAATCTTTAACATAAAATTTAAAAATAAGTGAATGAAAATCCTCACCTAGCCCTCCCTAAATGCTTGCTGTAGGCACCAGTCGCCGTTGTGCTTGATGTGGACGGGGTGGTCCCGGCCCTCACTGCGTTTAAAATCTAGTTGGGGAGGGCGTCTGGGTGGCTCAGTTGGTTAAGCGACTGCCTTCGGCTCAGGTCATGATCCTGGAGTCCCAGGATCGAGTCCCGCATCGGGCTCCCTGCTTAGCAGGGAGTCTGCTTCTCCCTCTGACCTTCCTCTCTCTCATGCTCTCTACCATTCTCTCTCTCTCTCTCTCAATAAATAAATAAAAAAAAAAAATCTTAAAAAAAAATTAAAAAAATAAATAAATAAAATCTAGTTGGGGAACAAAACAGAGATCAACTAACCGGTAACCTCTGAGTATCAACCACGGGAGTTGAGAGAGAGGGGCACCCGGGGTAAGCTGCAACCACCCTCAGAGTGAATGGGAACGGGACAAAGACAGAGAAGGGTCCCAGAGGGCTAGCACTGTGGCTATGACAGTCCACAGGGCTGGACAGCAGAATGCATAATATAGGCTCAGCTCTGCATCCTAGCAAGTGGGAGGAGGTTTTTTTCTCGCCTGTTGTTGGGATAAAAAAATACAGCAAGTGTTGTTCTGCTCAGCCAATCCCTGAACCTCCTTCAGAACACAAGCAACAACACCTCCTCAGAAACATCCCCTGACCACTCCAGCCTCGGGCTTACACACCACGTCCCTCCGGCGTATTTATTTATAAGTCTTTCCTCCCCTGGACTGAGAGCTCCCGGAGTCCAAGAATTCTCTGAAACCATCCTGTACTACAGCTCCAGGCCTACGTGCTCGGTCAGCATCCCTGTACTGAACGAGTAAAGGGAGGACCTGGTAGCCAGGGGAAGAACTCTATAAACATGGCCCCGGATCAGAGGCCATGCGCCAGCCAGAAAAGGCAGGGCCAGGCTTCTCTCGGCACTGGTGCTGCCCAGCAGGAGGGACAGCCTCACTCCTCAAGGAACTTGCAGTCCACTTAGGTCACAAAAAGTATCCCGAGAAAGTGCTCTATTAAGGCAGTCATTGATTACTGGGAATTGGAAGATGTCCTCCCTTTAACATAAGGTCCAGTGCTTTTTTAAAGGCCCCACAGGGCTAAGGACTTCTGACAACATACCACTGACACTCAGCACCCATCACACACCACAGTTCCCTGGGTCCCACCGAGCAAGAGAATGAACTTACTCCCAAATCTCAAACACTCCCTCTTGTGCACACTGGCTGAGAAACTGCCATCTGGAAGGCTTAGCAGATGAAAGGCATTATCACGGTTCTGCTGGAATATTTCTGGTAGGCAGAGAACACAAGATGCCAGAACTTTAAAAAAAAAAAAATAAAAAATAAAAAAAAAATTCACAGAATTGTGATTACCTCATTTCACCTTTCTCATGAGCCAATCTGAATGCAGCCTCTCGTAGATATGTAACTATTAGGGCAACCTCACAAACGCTCTGCTGAATCACTGGACTGGCAAAATCGCCATGAGGCCTGCACATCTCCCACATTCTGTTGCTCTGGCCAAGCCGACTTGGCAAGCAAAGTGAGTACCCCTTGCACACAAACCTTCAAACCAAAAGCCAGCAGAAGAGCTAGGAAGGCGGTGTGAATTTCACAGCACCCATCACCAGCCTCCACCAGGGCATCCCAGAGGCGTGTGGCCCTCACATGCATGGTCCCTCCCAGACTCTGGGCCGGTGTGCCCAGCTCTAGGAAATGAACACACCTGCACTCAGCAAACACAGGCCTGTCACTCCCATCTAGGCTTTTGTCGCTGGCTTTGTTTTCGGGCCATCTCTCCCGACCACCTGGGCCTCCGAGTCTCCCTCAGCTTCCCCACCCTGCAGGGCCAGCGTGTAGGAATCCTCCGCTGCCAGGCTGCGCGCAACTATGGCATCGAAGCCAGGCCTGAGAGGGGCTTTCCCTGGTGTGGTTTTGAGACCTCAGGCTATATGGTCTGATAAAAATCATCTTCAGACTAGTGTCGCAAAAAAGCCCTTTTTGCCTGAAGGGACCACCAATTTGAAAGCGCCTTTTGCTCCATTCTTCAGAGCCTTTCCTGAGGCAGGCGCGTGTAGGCACCGAGTCAGAGAAGAGGAAACGGGAGTCTCTGGGGGCCTGTGTCGTCGTAACAGGCCTCCCAAAGCAGGGCCTCATGCTGCCTTTTAGATTTTTTTGTAACTCAACACAATGACTTGGCACTGTCCGCACCACCTCTTGGAGTGTCTATGGATGGGCAGGGAAACCGAAGCACAGATTATCTCTGCGCTCCCCACCAGGTCCCCCACAAACACACTGCCAACTGGAGACCAGCTTGTGCTAGAGTGAGGACAGCAAGGACCGTGTCTGCTAGCCCAACAAGGTGAACACATCCTCAACCCCTTGCAATTAAAAGTTTGTCAGCCTCTGACCGAAAGAAGTACCTACCCGTGGCCACCTGTATTTTCAGTGGTTACGTTGCGAGGGATTTTTGAGGCTGTGTGAATAGCTACTAGCATATTCTAAAATCTCAGGTGCCCAGGGGACATTCTTATCTCTTCATAATGTTTTTAAAAAAGTGGGCGGGGGGCGCCTGGGTGGCTCAGTCAGTTAAGCATCTGCCTTCGGCCCAGGTCATGCTCCCAGGGTCCTGGGATCGAGCCCCGCATCAGGGTCCCTGCTCCGCGGGAAGCCTGCTTCTCCGTCTCCCACTCCCCCTGCTTGTGTTCCCTCTCTCACTGTGATATAAATAAATAAATAAAATCTTTTAAAACAAAAAACCAAAATGTTTTTAAAAAAATGAATCTCTCATATATGCTGCCAGAGTTTCAAAAATATAAATTATCGGGCGCCTGGGTGGCTCAGTTGGTTAAGCGACTGCCTTCAGCTCAGGTCATGATCCCGGAGTCCCAGGATTGAGTCCCGCATCGGGCTCCCTGCTCAGCGGGGACTCTGCTTCTCCCTCTGACTCTCCCTCCTCTCATGTGCTCTCTCTCTCTCTCTAATAAATAAAATCTTTAAAAAAAAAAAAAAAAAAAGAATATAAATTATCTCCAGCCAGATGAGACTTTATCAATGACCCCCCTCCCACCTCGCACTTAGGAGCCTGAAAATTGAACCATTTACCTGAGTGATTCACCATCCTTTAGTTTTAAATAGGATCACGGTGTATGCTATTACCCAAAGTGAGTAATTTTCCAAGTGAAAGGGGACCCTATTAGTTAGTCAGGACAAGGGAACTAGAGGTGTAAATGAAAACTGCTGTGGAAAACCAAGCCCTACAGAGCACACTAAACACCCTTACCCCAGGGGCTGAGGCTATCATCAATGTCACATTCAGTGCATAGCCCCCGCCCTCTGGAAGCTGACTGACCAGTGCAGAATACAATCAAATAGTCACCCAAATAAACAATAACGATCTAACCTAATTATGATGGGTAGTCATTAGAAGTCCTGGGTGGTAGGGCAGAATATTCCAATGCTTAACCTGATCTGGAGTACGGGTAACCCCATGTGCTCTGGAAGTAACATGTAAAGGGTTGGAAGTAGGAAGCGTTCCAGGGAGAAAAGAAAGGCCAGAGGGCTGGAGTGGGAGAGGAGGAGAAGTGGGGAAAAGGCTGCAAGGTGGGCACTGGAGGAAGAGAAGACAAAGGGGGGATGTTAGGCTAGAGCAAAGACAGCAGGAAGCCGTGGAGGGCGCGCACAGCATGGGAGTGTCACGATCAGACAGATGTGAGACGAGACCTCTCTGGCTCAGGTAGAGTACCGACAGGGAGGAAGGCAGGAGGCAGAGCCAGCAGGAGACCAGTACAGTCTGGAGGATGCAGGCTCAGGCCAGGGCAACGGTCGTGTAGACAGACGAATGAGGGCAGATGGGAAGGGGAGTGAGGGGTTAACATCCGAAGACCCTGGTGATGGGTCAGAAGCTGCCAAAATTCTGGCTCAGTCGAGGGCCGGGGGCTGAACATAAGACAGCAAAGCCAGTTCTGTATACAACCCTAAGTTGCCCTAAACTTGCCTTGTAATCCTATTGACAGAGCCTCAAAAATCCCTCCCAACGTAACGTTAAAATGAAATGCAAATGCTAAAACTACCTTGCCACAGTTTTCCCCCATCCACAAATCAATGAATCCTTCAACACCCTAAACAAGGCAAATTCACCTAAACAACTCAATATTCTCTGTGTTTGCCATGACCTTCAGTTATATCACCCAATAATGTGGCTGAAGATGAAATTAGAGTTCTGAGTGATAAAACAAGTTTGCCTTTCACCCATAGAGGTGGTATTCAAATCTCAAATCCTTTCTAGGATTAAAAATCTGTAAAAATCACATCTGATCCCATTTCTTCACTTTGATGAACAGAATTTAAAATGATTATTGGTAGAGGCGCCTGGGCAGCTCAGTTGGGCGTCAGACTCTCGATTTCGGCTCAGGTCATGATCTCAGGGTCAGAGATGGAACCCTGCCTCAGGCTCCATGCTGAGCGTGGAGTCTGCTGGAGATTCCCCCCCTCCCCTACCCTCTGCCCCTTCCCACCTCCTCATATGCACTTTCTCTCTCTTAAAAAAAAAATTAGTAGTAGTCACCCTTTGAGATAATCTGATCAATAAATTAAAGGCATCATTTGGATTACAAGGGCTATGCCACCCCATACCACCAACCCTAAAGACTGGATTTTCATGAAATCTATCCCACATAAGAAACAGAACAGGGCCCAGCCTCTTCCATGTCAAGCCAAGAATTCTTGTGCACTTACGTAAAAATGCTCAATCACAGTAAAAATTACTAACAACTTATATTTGTATCATACCTTCCAGTTTACAGGGTATTTACTTTTTTCAGGGACCCTGATCCACATGCAGGCAAATACTACTCAAGTATCAAGATTTGTCACAAAAGCTCAAGTGGTAGGAGTGACAAAGCCCCTCCATAGTGCTATCTCTAAAGAGACAGGTACAGGGCGCCTGGGTGGCTCAGCGGGTTAAGCATCTGCCTTTGGCTCAGGTCGAGATCTCGGGGCCCTGGGATCAAGCCCCGCATTGGGCTCCCTGCTCGGCAGAGAGCCTGCTTCTCCCTCTCCCTCTGCCACTCACTCGTTCTCAAATAAAATCTTTAAATAAACAAATATAAATAAAGAGATAGGTACAAAGGACCTTTTGCTTTGTCCTACATAAGCCAAAAAGGAAAACTGGGGCCAAAGTCTGGATTATAGTATTACCAAGTTTTGCTACCTAAGAACGCCATGTCCTCAAATTTTCTAGAAATTCCCATTTCAAATATTCAAATACTGCCAACTGACATGCATATAGATGTACTTTTTCCTTTGAATAATTTTATTATTTGAAATAAAACCAATTCATTAAATGTGGTTTAAAGTGTATGCTAAAAGTGTTTGATATAAATAAGTCCACAAATGGGGGGAAAAATCCATTATTGGATGCTTGTCCCAATTTTCAAAGATATAGAGTTACCACCCCCTTAACTTTACTGGACATACCCCAACTCACTCAAAAAGTGGTCCCAGAAAAATATCCAGGAAACACAAAGGAGGAATCTGTGGCTCTGGGAAGAAAGAGGATCCTAGATAAGCAAAATGGTGTTAGAGATAAGGCTCTTCAGATGAACACCCAAATAGAAGTGGAGAGAATTAAAGGATAAAAGGGATTATAAGCCCTAGCTGGACAAGGTGAGAGAAGAGACAAAAGATGCCCATTCTTTGGAAAGCCCTCTAGGTCTGAACTGAAACAGAGCCCAGAAGTCAGGACAACAAGCTGCGTAGAACTTCCTCCCCAACCTAGCTTGCTAACCCTTGAGAGACAGAGGTGCAAGAGAATGAAGGGCCTAAGCAGAGGGAAAGCCAAGTAGAGTAATAAGCATTTTCCATCACCCCAAACTGCCACTGCCAACCCCCCACTCCCGCACATCTTTCCACATCAGAGAAGGGGCGGGGTGGGGAGGATTCGTTCACATTTGGCTAGTGGTTGACAGTTAACTAAGCACACTCACATTTTCTTATTTAGTCATTCATGCATTCAAAACAATTTATGGAATGCCTTCCGGGAGCCAGGCCCTGTCAAGACCTGGGGTGAAACCTCATTATTCAGGTCCTGTCTCACAAGGCCCTCACCAAACCAGTGGGAAATGGCCCCCCAACCGAATCAGCACCAGAAAAGCCCACTGGGGCAAGCAGCCGATGGAGGTGCAATGCCAACACCATAATCCCTGCATGAGGGAGGGTTAGTGATTACTGCCCATCTTCTCACTGTTGCTTAAAATGGCTCAAATGGTAGACCTAGCTAGACAGAGTACAGTGAACAGGATCTGACAGCTGGTAAAACTCACAATAGCCAGCTTGTATTTTAACCATTTAAACCCACCTTTGATTTATCCTTTAGAAAACAATTTGCTGTGAATCAAAGACCATCAGGTGGAAAATAGGGTGTTAAAAGAGGAAAAGAGACTACAAAACAAAACAGATTGCCCAGAGCCACTTAAACTGAAAAAGGCTGAGTGTCAGGCCGGTACTCTTTAGCTAAGTGCACTCTATAGACCCCTCTATAAACGCCATCCAACTGGCCAGAAGATATAAACGCCTTCTTTTCAGTATTATAATAGATTTTGGCATATTTCTGATGATTTTTTAAATATTTCCGAAGATCTATACAGAATATATGCTAAAGGATTAAACAGCTAAATGGGGTGCACCTAGATGATGGGGTGGGGGTAGAGGCAGTTTAGCAGAATTCCCAAATACTATACTTCTGGCACCATTTTTTTTTTTTTTTTTTTTTTTTTTTAAGATTACTTGAACTTGGACGAGAGTGCTGGTGGGGGAGGGACAAAGGAAGAGGGAGAGAGAATCTCAAGCAGACTCCCTGCTAAGCACAGATCCCTACTCGGGGCTCAATCCCACAACCACGAGATCATGACCTGAGTCAAAAATCAAGAGTGGGATGCTTAACCAACTGAGCCACCCAGGCGCCCGTGGCACCAACTCTTATAAGAACAATTAAAGCAGGGGTGCCTGGGTCGCTCAGTTGGTTAAGCGACTGCCTTCGGCTCAGGTCATGATCCTGGAGTCCCGGGATCGGGTCCCGCATCGGGCTTCCTGCTCAGTGGGGAGGCTGCTTCTCCCTCTGACCCTCTCCCCTCTCATGCTCTCTCTCACTTTCTCTCTCTCTCAAATAAATAAATATCTTTTTTTTTAAAAAAAAAAAAAAGAACAATTAGAGCAGCACCAGAAGCAGCTAATCAGACCCTGAGATAAGTGCTTTGCACTCATGACCTCTTTATTCTTTACAGCTTTCTGGGCTAGATGCTACACCTTGGAAAGTGGACAGAAATGGTAAAAAGGTCATTTAAAGCAGAGGTAAGTGCAAAGTTACAGTCAGGAAACTCGAGTTTACGATTCACTTGTCCCCAGGCCCCAATTCCCACAGCGGGATGGGAAGCAGACCAGGAGACACCTGCATACACAGCATACTGCGTCACAGCACAGGGTGAGCTGAACTTCGGGAACCTTAATAATTCATAATGATCATCAAGTAGATCGACCCCTCTGCTCCATACAGGTATGGCTGGAGAACAGAATATGAATGTGGGAAGGGAGACCTAGGCAAGGTCCCTATGATGGAGCTTGGCTTTAATCCTAGCCTAATTAAGAGCCAATTAAGCATTTAAAGCAGGGCAGTGTGACACAATCAGATTTGCCACTCGAGAAATCCTGCAGCAGAATGGGGGGAATGCAGTGTTGGGGAAGGAAAGGGGGACTACGATATTGCATACAGGAAACAGTAACGACCTGAACCAAGGCAGGGACAGCTGTCGGGGAAGAAGCAGAGCATACAAGCATACATCAGTTAAGACTTGCAGTAGCGTGCAGGGTCCACAATTTTCACCTCCCTAGAAGCTAAGAAGCGAGCCTACCACAGTTTCCTGGGTGCTGGCAGGAGACCTAGAACTCCTGGGTCAGAGACAAAGGATGGTTTATGACTCACAGCAGGGCAGCGGCCACAGTATCTGCACTTGAGCACCACTTCCCACAGGACAGTGCAGACAGGGCTCCCCCGGTGAACGGGGCAAGAGACGGCCCCTCAACTTAGGGAACCCAGGTATTTCCCCCCCATGGGCACTTAATTTCCAAGGCTTTTCACTATACAAACATCCTTAAAAAGATAGCCCAGAACAAAGGCAGTTAGTGCCTCAGCTCACGAGATGTGCACAAGAAACGTGGGACCTCTATGGAGAGCCGTTTCTCAACGTACTCACTTTACTGAGGAGGAAACAAAGCTTCAAGCAGCTTAAAATGAGTCAGGGCAACAAAGCTAGAGAATAACAGAAGGGGGATTCAAATCCTTGCCTGATGATGCCAAGTCCCACGGCCTTCCACGATTTAAAACCCCTTCACAGAAAATAATGACTTCTGCTAGGGGAAAGGCTTGAGGGAGGGACAGATAAGTGCTCTAGTCTTTCCTGGAGGTTGTCAGCTCACCTGGGTAGGGAATAAGAAACACATGTGGGGCTGGTGCCTCCACCTAGCTATAAGGGTACTAGACGTTCTCCTTGTGTGATAGGGTCCCCAAGCTCGAGTGGCAGAACAGAACCAGGCTGTCGCAGAAGGCAACAGCAGTGTCTCAACAGCAGTGGGGGAGTTCCACTCCCAAGTCTTTATGAAATTGCATCCAGAACAGTGAAAAAAAAGTTTATGTGTTAATACTTGGTTATTTCCTAAAATTACTTGCAGAGTAATAATCTTCCACACAAAAAAAAGGATCTTTATTAATCTGTGCATTTAAACTAGCAAACACTGTGTGTGTTTGTACACACACACATAATTTAAAGAAAGTAAAGTAACTATATTAAGAAACAGAAAAAGTTGGTTGGCAGCCTCTTCATTTTGAATCCAGTGTAAGTACAGACTATCACTTCACGAATGAGGCTAATTATTCTGAACATGAGTGATCAAGTTTACTCACATATTAACATAAGCAAACAAATGGTTTACTTGGTTTCAAAAGTCCAGTTACGGAGGTTCGGCAACTGCAGCTCTTTTGGTCTCCCTGGGCCCAATGAGGACCAGTTGGAGGGTGGACCCTGGTCTGAGGTATTTTAGCTCAGTCCACAAGATCCCAAGGCACCCTGTCAGACTGAGGAACCCTCTCCTTGGCAGGGAGCTCCCAACTCCCCAGGAGAAGCCCCCATGCCCCGCACTACCATCATCATCACCAACCAGATTCTTCAAGGACTGAAAGGCACAGGTGGTACTTATCACACTAAGCATAAATGTCTGAACCCATTTAACTTAAAAGGATCACCCACTTTATGCCACTCAGTTAAACCTTTAGATGATTGCCCAATGCACACAAAAACTCTACATTGCACAACTCTGGGGAACACCATGCACATCCCAGGGAGCTGTGGAGTGCACAACCTGTGTAGCTATATATGGCAGTCCTCGGGGAAGGGGGAAGGGTCATTCCCACAGATATTTCCCCATTAAAATCCACTTCCTGATCCATGCACTTTTTACTTAATCCATGAATCCTTACATTTCGGCAGTCATCGTGGATCTCACTTTGATGGCTGCAGTTAATAATTTTCACATATCATTAAACGAATGAAAATACTTAGGATTTGGTTGATTAAATGCCAGTAAGATTCACACTGGAGGGGCGCCTGGATGGCTCAGTTGTTAAGCGTCTGCCTTCGGCTCAGGTCATGATCCCAGGGTCCTGGGATCGAGCCCCGCATCAGGCTCCCTGCTCAGCGGGAAGATGGCTTTTCCCTCTCCCACTCCCGCTGCTTGTGTTCCCTCTCTCACTGTGTCTCTCTGTCAAATAAATAAAATCTTAAAAGAAAAAAGGAAAAAAAAGATTCACACTGGAAACAGCAGGAGAGGGGTTTCAATATCTTATCTCCTCTTTGAGCCCTGAGAGTCCTTTCCCCATGTAGAATCATCTTAGTATCAGGCCTAATTACCAAATGGACATATTATTCTTTCCATGGGGGAAAGAGCAAATATATATTGCAGATAACAAGTAAATATACTTTTACAGATATTTTACGAAGAAAAAAACATTGTTCTAAACAAATATTCATTACTTGCCTTTCATCAGCTGCATGACTGCTAATTATAAACACTGTAAATTGTCTAAACCAGCAAAGAGGTGATCTCGGGGTTACTTTCCAATAGGTTGGTTAACTGCTCAAAAAACAATTCATTCAGCAAATATCACAGACAGAAATTTTCTTCCCCAGTCCAATTCAGCAGAGCCAGGATGTTTCTGAGATGAGCTCTGCCTGCACCTTCTTCGCTCTGGCCCACGGCCTTGACCTGGACTTCCCCATGTATCTCTCTCTTCTTTCAGGACCAGATGTCCTAGGCTCCCGAGGTTGTGTGCTCTCCTCCCCCCACCCCAATACTCCTGGGTTATGCTGTTTTGTACTCTTAAGATCAACTTCTTGCCTATGTCAGTTTTACATCTTACCTGACTCAGCATACAATTCTTGGCAAAGATGCCTCAGTCTCCCTTGGTTCCCTGGAGACACACAGGCCAGTGGCATGGATATGAAGTACGCAAGAAGCCCTCGCCAGGTCTCAGGAGAAGCTCTGAGGAGCCACGCGCCACCACCTTCCTAACCACACTATTTGTAGGTGAGGCCCAGGGGATTAGGTTCTAAATGGGACAGAGCTGAATATATTTAACTGGATAAGTATTCAACTACTACACAATACACCTGGGTCTGGCCTTATTTGCTTTTACCCTACTCAGAAGGAAATAAATTAACCAGCTACTGTGTCTTGAAAGCTGGCAGAACACACAAGACACTTGGGTCAGAGACAAAGGACTGTTACAGCACAGCAGAGAGCATGAGCATCAGGTTTGTGTCCGTTCTCCTCACCCCCAAGTCCAAGGTGGGGGGCGCTGAGGGGCCCAGATGAAGGCTGCACGTGCTGCCGTCAGTCTGCGTCACAGCTGAGGAACCTGTGCTTTAGGGAACCTGCTGCTTTATAATAAGCAGTAAGTGAGACTGCTCTTTGTTCCAGGGAGAGACGTTACCTCATCCTTCAAGACTGCTCGCTGCAAACACCACTCGAAGAAATGGCCCAGATAAAGAGCATTCTTGGCACACCCACCCAGCAAGACATGTAGAAGTATGAGAAACGTGTGGAAAAGTGTCTCCCAACCACCTGTGTATGTCCCTAACTGTAGATGACGGTGTCTATGGGGCTCATGGTCCCAGAGTCTCCACAGGAACCCTCGCTACACTCATGGCATGGATTACAAAAGCAGCAGCATAGGGCCCTCACTGGAAAGGAACTTTGAACACCGCCCCGCCCAATTTAATGGCTTAGTCCAATAGCACAGTCTGGGAAGCCCCCCCAAGCACATAGACAGTGGCCCAACACCACCTTTGCCTCTCTTCCTGCTTTCTTTCACCTCTTCCACCTTTGGAAACTTATCTATGTTTAAAAATGCACAAGAAATACATAATGGACAGAATAGAAGCTGGTCTCAATCTGGGCAAAACTTTAATTCTAGAAATCTTCATCCCTACAGTTGAAGAAAAATCCCTTATGATAGTTTAGAAAATGAGAAACAGCGAGACGAAATTCCACTTGGCAAATGTTCACCCTCTGAAAGGCACTAACTTTGGGAAGGAAGGCAACTTTCTTCTTGCCACATTAGACTTTTTACATCCCATACAGTGAAAAACACAATTTAAAAAACCAAATTCCTTAAGGTCCAACCACCCATAAACACCATTTGTAACAAAAATTTGTAAGTACATCAACATAAATTCAATTAAAAATTTATAATTGCCATCAGAATAAGTTATATATTAATAAACAGGTTCATAAACATATCACTTGTACATAACAAATCTTTGCAGAGGGCCCAGATAGAGGCTTATCTCGCTCCTAATGAAAATTACTTTAGATTTTTTCAATTAATAATTATTGGATAGCTACATTAGGTATTTTTCTAGGCATAAAAAATGTTATGCCTTTAACATGCCTATAACATCTATACATGTTCTTTTATTGGAACTGTAAGGTTCTACACATACTACCAAAAAAAAAAAAAAAAAAAAAACCCCAGGTAGGTCTGTGGCCTCAAAATGACCCTCTAGGCAGGACATGACAAATGCTATTCTGGCTTTTGTGATATAGAAACAGAGGGCTGATCAGGTCATGCCAGGAGTAGGCATGCTGGACAGCTGCAGCTAAACAGGAAAGGAAATTAGGGTCCAGGAGAGATGGGAATGGAGCAGCTGTCCTTGCTAGAAACCCTCAGAGAGATCCAGTTGCCAAAGGAAAGCACAGAGGTAGAATCTCCCCCAGTGGGTGAAGGACAAAAGTGAACAAAGAAAACCTTGCCATGAGTGAGAAGTTCTATTGCACAGAGTGCATTTCCCTAACAGAAACAGTTGAGGCTCCTGGACACCACCACCACCTTTCCCAGGGGATAATGAACCAAAAGCCTGCACCTGTCCTGAGTTGTCCTCTATTCCCCACTTGATGACAAAGCCAGCGTTCACTGAGTGCTCGCCCCTCTCAGGGGTGCCTGCATCATCTCAGTGAACCTTTACAATTCAATTTTTTTTTTTTTTTTTGTCCAAAAGGAACAGTTCAGAGTGATGGAGTCAACGTTCACAGTCACCTGGCTCATAAGTGTCAAGGCCAGTATTTGAACCTACTTAGTCTCTTCACCACCACCTAAGACAAGGCAGTATTCTCTGCCTAGAATGGGGGTGGGGGAGAAAAAAGTTAAATTACAGAAATAAAGAATTAACCAGTTTTTAGATCATGTGGGACTATCTGGAGCTAATCATGAAAAACAAAATAAATTCCATGGGTATCTGCATTCAGTATGACAAAAAAACCAAATAGGACCTATATGAATTCATAGATTAAGGTACTCACCACAGAACCTTCGAACACCTAAGAGCTTATTTAAATGAAAAATGAACAATATTAGAGATGACAAAGAATTTCAAATAATACCTATACCATCAAGCTTAATCTATTCAATATGCAACTTTATGTGCAAATTAATTGAAAGGCTTTGTGTTTCTGCTAACTTAAAAGGCACATATGGAATCCATATGAAGCCAACTTTTTGAGCCTGCTCATTCCAAAGCATAAGAGTAATACATAATAAATAACCTGAATACTTACTTAACATAAACAAGGTTGATATTAATCAGAATGCACCAAAACGGTTTAGAAGAACCAAACGGAGTCAAAGCACTAGCCCTTGGAAAAGGGCGACTCTGCATGCACACAGCCTACAGATAGCACAAGCCAACGTGGACTTCGTCCTAGGTGAATTCCTGAATTCAAAACAGATGCCCTCCCTACCATCCTCAGCAAGACGCAAAATCCTCAAGGACGCTCCTTGTCCCCTCTGCACACACTCTCCGGGCAACTCGGCAGAGGCTGACCCAGCCCACTGAGACGCTAGGCTCCGGGGACCACAGCTGTTGCCTGTTTTATAACCTAGGGGCTCTGCTGAAAATCTTGGCTGGGGAAGGGAAAAAAAAAAGGATTCTACTATTAGGAGGGGGAAAAAGGTGGGGAAAGGAGGTAAAAACTAGAGGCCTAAATGATTTTTAAGGTCCCCACAACATAGATGTGCTAAGATGATATAATTAGGACTACAAAAGACCAATGAAGGGATACTTCCAGTATCTGGGTGCTAAAAGACCCACCAAAGGACACTGGATTAATACTTACACAGCCGTTCCTGCTGAAAATAACTCCAACTTTCTGTTTTGTCATCAGCAGGTTAACCTTTTTAAGGAGTGAGAAAGAGATTCATTCAACTTCACCGAAAGCAAAAAGCCCTATCTTCTCAATGCTGAAATTCACAGAGAGAAGGGGGGCAAGGCAGGGGATGTTCAATCGAAAGCTCACAATTAAAAAACTGCATTTTGAAAGATTCTTTGCAATAATTCATGATCTGCTGGTGCTCCAATGAAGATGTAGTAATTTCATAGTTCAGAGTTCATTTTCTAGTCTTCATCTAAGAACCAAAAATATAATCACAACCTTTTCTGTTTATGTCATAGAGACTTAAAACTGATCTCTGGTATTAGTTTGCATATTTATGCTATTCCATCATAAAAGAAACTTTAGTCTTTTATCGTAAATAAAATTGGAAGTCATTTGGTCATGTAAGTAGCTTTTCTTTTCCAAAAAAAGCATATACCTACTTACAAAAAGAAAATCCAAGGATATAGATCAATATTTATTATTCATGAAGGATATATATTGGTAATATTCATATTCATGAAGGATGTATATTGACGTATATTACTATATACTGATATTTTTAAAATCCAAATATATCAATATTTAAATGGAATACATGTATTTCACAAAATATAAAATATTTCTATGCTCTTTTCAGTGACACCCATCCTTTCATTTTTGAAATATTGATCTGTGTCTTAAAAGAGTAAAACACGATTTTCAAACTTTTATGCAGTTGTTTCAAATCCTCACCGGACAGCAACTTTAAAACTCTCAAAGCATACAGTAAGAACGTTAGGGATTACTAAATCTTGCAGACTCAAGAAAAAAATGAAAATGCCACATATAATTATATCATCTAGCCATCTCTTCATTCAATTTATTCTTTACCAAACCAATAGACAAAGCTAAAAGAACTGGTACCAAATAAACACTATTTTCCCTAGAATATCAGTTATGAGATCAAAAAAAAAAATACTAGGTAGTGTTTCTCACATGACTCATGTGGGCAGTTGCTGCACATCTTCGGATAAGCAGGGCATCCACAATAAAACTGCTGCCCAGAAAGTTTTCAGCTATATTTTTCTGTCTACATAAAGGTCATGTTGAAAAACATTTAAAGCTAAGAGCGTGGTTTGGGGCGTTTTTGTTTCCTCGGTTACTTAACACTGTAACTTTCGTTTAAAAGTACAGGGTTTTTCTAATGCCTAAAGCAGATCTATTAATTTTTTTTTTTGGTTCTGTGGAATTGATGTTTATTCACAAGATATTTGTACTGTATGTTGAAACACTTATTCTAAATGTCATCCTGAGGGGGGAAATGCAGGTAAAGTCAGAAGAAATGCTTAAAAACTATTGATGGAAAAGCACATTTTTTTTCCTTTACAAAGTAACTAAGGTTTGCTAAATTCAGATCCTTGTAAGTGAGTACAGCTGAACCTCTAAAATGTTTTTTGTTTGTTTGTTTTGGGGTGTTTGTTCACTGCTCTCAGAGTATTTGACTAAGAGTCTCCATTTTTAATATAACTGAACCAAAAGAAAGCATTACTGGGATCGTGGTGAATTTCTTTTCCTTCAAAAAATGTATATTAATGTCGCTGTATTGTTTTTACTGTAGAAAAGTATACAGAAAGTGCCCTTTTCTTAAAAATGGACTCATTCCAAATTGAACATAATCAATAGTAACTTGAAGGAAGTCTGCCAAAGGTACCCACTGAGACAGATTTCCTCAGTTTTTAACGTAACTTCCTATTAGCCTGAGATCCAATTTCCCAACGCATTTGCCTTTTCCTACCTAAGATGTAACTACTCACTGGGCCCAGAGTTAGCAATTTTCCAGAAATTGGGGTGGGGGGGGAGGGGTAAGCTCTCTTTTTTCCCTGACAGGAAACAGAACCTGGAGTAAGCAAAACTTTCCACACATCTCCCCAACTGTTCTACCTCTAGAGATTCATCCATCTCACTAATAGGTTTTAGCTTATAAATGCATGCCTTCCTTCAAATTACTTAAAAGCAGTGCTCCCCAAAGTGAGATTCCCTGTTGACCTGGGGTGCCAGAGGAGACAATTTTAGAATACCTCATTAAATCATTTGAATCCGAAAGTCATTTCCTTTTCAACTCTCTTTTAATCCTCTGGTCTAGTCAAGGACAAAGTCTCCATTTGATGCCAGGATGTCGAGCACTTTGCACACTTGTTAACCTCCGCAGTAACAAAGGAAACCTAAGCTTCTGACTCAGGCCTGCCAGCAGGCACCAATCGCTACCCAGAAGTTAATAAGCCATATTATTGTCATTGTATGTATTTGAATAGTGATATTTTTCAAGTATTTTTTTAATAAATGTATTTAAGGTTTAAAAATGGAATCAATTTAAGATAAAAGAATCGGTTTACAATGGTCTAGATCCTTGCAGCTCAAAATGAGATCAGTGGACCAGCCACAGCGGCCTCACCTGTGAGCTTGTTCAAGTACCATCTCTTTGGCCTCTCTCACGCCTCCTGAATCAGAATCTGCATGCATTCGTTCATTCATTAATTCACTCATGAGAGAGAGAGAAAGCACGCCTGTGCCAGCGAGCACGGGGAGAGGCAGAGGTGGAGGGAGAGGGACAAGCATACTCAGGGCTGAGCCCCGAGCCAGACGCAGGGTGCAGGGGCTCCATCTCAGGACCCTGAGATCATGACCTGAGCCACACCAAGAGTCAGAGGCTTAACCGACCGAGCCACCCAGGTGCCCCCAGTATCTGCATTTTTTTTAAAGATTTTGTTTATTTTTATTGTATTTGAGAGAGAGAGAATGAGAGAGAGAGAGCACAAGAGGGAAGAGGGTCAGAGGGAGAAGCAGACTCCCCGCTGAGCAGGGAGCCCGATGCGGGACTCGATCCCAGGACTCCAGGATCATGACCTGAGCCGAAGGCAGTCGCTTAACCAACTGAGCCACCCAGGCGCCCCCCAGTATCTGCATTTTAAACAAGATTCCCCATGTGACTTGTACGCACATTAAAATTTGAGAAACTCTAAGGTGACACAAGAGTTTGTCCAAAACCACGCAGGCAGCTTGCAAATGACTGAACTTTGGGGTTCGCTGTTTAGATTACCAGGTGGCCATCGTCCAGGCCTCACAGAAACTGGCTAGCCCAGGTCAGAAGGACAAAGGGTAACTTCAGTGATTGCCAATGGGAAGTCACAAATCATCCATAGATTGTGAGGTCAGTGAGAGAATCCAAATCAATAGTGTTGAGCGTGCTGTAGGTAGACTAAAATTACCTTAAATGTGCTCCTATGACATCCTGTCATGCTGAACAGATCATTCTTTTCTACCAGTGAAAACTACAGTAAAAATTCTACTCACCCTCCCTTTCATCCCTTTCAATCCTCCTCCCCCTTCAAGGGCTGGGGGATTTCTGCACACCTTCTGCATAAGAATGAGTGACAAGGCTCCTTGCACCTACTAAATTAGCATGCCCTGGCCTTTTCTCCCAGAGTTGAGCCCAATTAGAGAGAAGATTATGCTTAGAAATTAGGACAGCCTGGGTCTTCTGTGTCCAGTGACACCACTGGAGGCAAAGAACACAGCTCCCGGTGCCTCCCATCACTACTGCCCCAGAGAAGAAGCGACAGGGTCACCCGTTCACCAGGATGGGTGGCCTACTTAGTTAATCAATGACCAGATAGTTCAGGCCAAAATTCTACTTCTGCATCAATTCTAAGGACACCTCCACAATCTACAGAATTTGTCTGAGATAGAGTAAAACAATGACCAAAATATGCCAGACTTCTGATACCATAAATGCAAAAAATATATAGTTACAGCCATCTAGACATTTCCACAATATCCAGATTCAACAGATGTTAATAAAATGTTTTGATTTCTGCCAGGTGTTAGGCCCAACACCAGAGCTCAACATCAGAAACTCAACTTCCCAGCACAAAACACTAAGATGAGACCGTACGGTTTTGCCAAGAAAATGAAAAGGGAATCTAAATGGGTAAAAAAAAAAAAAGGAAAAAATTAACAACAAACAATAGATGCAAATTCATGGTCTGGTATCCATGATAAGAATTACATGCCATTCATTACAATGAAAAGAACACTGTGAATATTGTTAGATCTTTCTTCCTTTAGTTATTTTGAGAATGCATTTATGTAGGCAGAACATCACAGAGAACAAAAAATATACATTACCGTGTAAGATTACTTGGTTCTGAAAGAAGTTAAGAAAAAAAACAACCAAAAAAAAAAAAAAATGATGGGTGTTGAGGAAAATAGAGGAATAATTGCTAATACCTACGGAGTATTCCAAGCAGTTCATACATCTTAACTCCTCTAATCCTAATGACTCCAAGAGAGATGTTATACTACTATTAATAGCATTAATTAATACTACAACTAAGAATGCCATTTTGCAGATGAGGATGACACTGAACTGCAAGGTCACTAAAATAACCTAAGGTCACAAGCCTGGGAAGAGAGTTGGATAAAAATCAGACACACTGGGAAGTCCAAGCTCCTTAACACCAGACTCTTCTGCCACTTCACACCAGAGCACTACAATGCCTACGTCAGGATGCACCTTCATCCTCACTTTCTAATACGGACACATGTAAAGACTTTTTCTAAATTCTAAATTTCTAAATTAACTGAGGGAGTCTTCATCAGAGGGCTGGGCCATTTTCACAGGACTGACTATACCTCAAAACAAGAGAACAAAACTTGTGGCATTAAATGCTTCAACAGTGATTAGAACTACTTACTTGGCAGAATTACGTTTTAAGGCTGCTTGGGGGGAAATATTAACAGCTGGGGGAAATTTTTGTTGGAAGCAAAACATTATACTTTGAGAAATGCTTAAGTCAAGTATTCCCCTTTTATTAGGACTACTTTAATGAAGTACAAAGCATTAAAATAGCTGGCCTGAATATTTATTAGAGCACCAGCTGTTCCCTCCAGATTTTTAGAAATTCAACACTTAGTGCCAAGTATAACTTAGAAAAATATTTTCAACAAGGAAAAAAATATTTTCAACAAGGAAAAAGAGCGCTATCTCTTATAATAGTTATCTAAATAGTAAATAGTAGCTGGAAAAGGTATAGAACATCACTTTGCCTTTTCAGTGAGGGGAGCCAAAGTGTTTTGCCATCCACTTCCAAATACTACTTTGTTATTGAGGTTGCTGAATACATTACTTAAAAATTATACCTTGCAGGGCACCTGGGTGGTACAGTTGGTTATGTGTCCGATTCTTGGTTTTGGCTCAGGTCGTGATCTCAGGGTCCTGGGACGGAGCCCCACAGTGGGCTCCACGCTAAGCATGGAGTCTGCTTGAGATTCTCTCTCTCTCTCCCCATCTCCCTTTGCCCCTCCTACTTGTGCTGTCTCTCTCTCTAAAATAAATAAATCTTAAAAAAAAAATTATACCGGGGCGCCTGGGTGGCTCAGTCGGTTGGGTGGCTGCCTTCGGCTCGGGTCGTGGTCCTGAGGTCCTGGGATCGAGCCCCACGTCCAGCTCCCTGCTCGGCGGAGAGCCTGCTTCTCCCTCTCCCTCTGCCTGCCACTCTGCCTACTTGTGCTCTCTCTCTATCTCTGTCAAATGAATAAATAAAATCTTTAAAAAAAAAAAGCATGAGACTTAAAAAAAATTATACCTTGTTAATCCGAGTTTGCATGCCAATCTGGGTCCTCTATTTATTTTATTTTATTTTACTTTTTAGGAGTGGTGTGATAAACTATGCCCCAGTAAAACATTTCAGAGAAATAATTTAGAATTTATTTCCAAACTTTAGTTCTTTCAAAAGCCTTCCACTTTAGGAGCCCAGTCATAATCAAATACGTAATTTTTTAAAGAGGGTAGGGAAAAAGAAGTCAAGAAAATAATGGACAATTCATTATGCACACTTTGCATATTCTACATTCAACCTTTTCTTTCTAGAGTAAACTGACAAATACCAGGTTTGGGTATCCTGTGTTGCTGTACTGTCAGCTTTTTGGGGTAGTGCTGCACATTTGGGTATGGGAGAAGAAATCTCCCCACCACAGTGTGACAGCACTCAAGTCAACGCACCTGCCACAGAGATACAGAAAGCAACTCCACTTTCCCCTACCCCCTAATGAGGGCACTCAGGGCTGGGGACACAGGAGAAAGCCCCAGGAAAGGGAGGCTGGAAGGAAGAGCTCCAGGAAAGGGAGGCTGGAAGGAAGAGCCCCAGGAAAGGGAGGCTGGCCAGGGAGGCTGATTTCTGAAGGGGAGGACAAGTCACTATCTGGCACCTGTGGTTAGACCCAATCCCCTGCCCTGAAGTGGGCAGGACAGCAAGGGCAAAAGAACAGAATGTCTATTCCTTCATTGCTCCTGTCAAGTAAATAACTAGCTTCTCTCCCTATACAATGCTGATTTTTAGCATACTAATTGTAGCACAAGAGGTTCTGTTAGGCAGAGGTTTTCTCATTTTGTTTTTAGGACTTTCAGATTTAAAAATAAACTGGCATTTTTGGATTAATAAAAAATTCCATGAAGGATAAAATAGGCCATGTTATATTTTTCCCATCAGCAACAAACACTAGCTTCATGTACTGGTGAAATCAGTCACTCTTTGGTCATAGCTCTACATTACCCACTCCTAGCTCCCCCAAGTGTCCCCTCCAGACAACAATGGGTAGAGATGCCACATCTTGCCAAGAACAACAAACCAGAGTTTCTCAAAGTCAGCTGAGCATCAGAATCACCTGCAGGGATTTAAAAACACAAAACAAAAACAAAAGCAAAAAACAAAACAACAACAAAACACACACACACACACTATACCTGGGCCCCATCCAGGACCTACTGAATCAGATACCCTGGTGGGAAGACTAAAATTTCCTAGCAACTTACGAATTATGCTGTTACATCTATAAAGGGGTGAAATATCAATGAATCTTACAGAAGTCACTCTAGTTAGTGAGAGGGACTTCCTGGGCATGAAGAGATTCATGCATAGGAGAAGGACTCATAACAGGAATAATTTTGTTAAAATATGCCTTGATCATCAAGATTCAAAAACACCTGAAGGCTAGAACAGTGGTTTTCAATAGTCTGTTTGAGCAGCAGACCCCTTTTCTCCAGCCAAATCCTTCATGATATCCCAAAATACTAAACCTAATGGCTGAGTCCTCAGGAGGGATGAGAGGTCACAGATCCTCCCAGTCAGGCCCCGGGCAACCTCAAGGAAGCCTGGGGCTACTGGTAGCCCAGTTTAAAAACCACTGGGCGAGAATAAGACATGTACATGGGATAAATAAATAGTACTAAATCTAAATTCAAATAATTAACTGGAGGGTTAGGGCTTCTGATTTGCACTTAGCCTAGGGAGATGGGTTTAACAGAAGTTCACCTAAAAAGAAGTGAAGGTTTCATTTCACTAGAAATTCACTTTCAGCCAGCAACGTTCTCTGGCTACCTGGAGAAGCCTGTGCAGTTTAGCTTAGGTTAATAACTCCTATTTGTATTGAGAGATTTACCTTTTACGAAGCACATGCATGCTCTCATTTAATACTGGATAACAACTCTGTGAGATGTTGGAATTATTTCCCCATACTTTAGATAAGCCACTGAAGAAATAATCTGTGAGAGTAACCTACTCAAAGACAAATCCAGGCGGTAGCAGAGTCTTCTACCTCTAGGTTCAGCATGGTCTAGAGACTTAAGAGGGAGTTCCGGGGCAACAGCCCACTGCTCTCTGGATGGGTGGAAGGGTGTGTGAAGAATGTGTTCCATTCTGGTTGCTACATTAATGGAAGTGTGTCCAAATGGGACCACAGGCAGAGTACCACAACCAGGGCAAAGAACAACCTGGAAATCATACATGAAGAATACATGAAGGAACTAAGAGCTTTTAAAGATGAAAAACAGAAGATTTAGGAATGACATAATACCCTCTTTTAAATAATGAAGGGCTACAGAGAAAGGAGATAAGTCTTGTTTTGTTACCTAGGGCCTTCTCCTTCTCCTTCCTGAAAAATTCTATCCTAAAGCCATTAGTAGGGCTCAAGCAAGGTAGGCCTTTGTGCAAGGACAGGTATGGGAGGGGATGTGGAAGCCCAGAGCAGGGTATCAGAGCCTGATCAGAGTGAGAAGGGTGTTTGTATTAGGGTGCGGGGTTATGGCATTCCTTTTGCAACATCAGCAGGTAAGGAGAGCAACCATGTGAAGGACAGGAGCAGCTAGCTGTGGAAGACTGGCTACATATGCAGAGAACTTATCAAATAAGTAAATTGTTAAGAATAATGGGAGCCAGGAATCTCACTGTCAAAGAAGGTATTTATAAATATAGAAAAGAAAAAAACCTAGAATAAACCCTGTGGTATCAAAGATGGATTTGAGGCATCACTGAACTCATGGTCTCAAAATATAAATAAATATAGAAATGCATATGTAATGTATGTATATGCACATATATATATACACACAGACACATATTCCATATTTCTGTCCACTGAGAGTTCCCAGGGGTTGTGATACCCTGATAGCCATGGGCACACTTAGCAATCAGATCTTGGCTTCTAAATACCATATGCCACTCAAAGGAACCAGGGCTCCTTGGAGAATTGGCTGATAAAATATATCACACCAGTAAATTACAAGATGAACTGGAACATCTTGTTCCACCAGAAAGCAAAGAAGTACTCAAAGAATGGTGGGAGTTAATGGGCACAGGAGGCAGCCTGAAAAGACCATCACTGACTGCCAGACCTGGGACCAACTACAACATCCAAGTAAGAAAGCAACAGTTTAACTAAAACACACTGAGAGGAAAAGAAAAAAAAAAGGAAACAGTAAGTTCTTACTGATAATTAGATTGAAAATTTGATGAAGACGGCTATTTACATTGTTTCAAAGTAAACTGTCACACAATATGTATAAATTGCAAAAGGATAAAGAGTAACTTTATGGCAGAGCAGCTTGGCAAACAACACTTTAAACAAGTGACCATCATTAATAATGGGACAAACAGAAATCAGTGCCATCTGATGGGATGCAATGAGACAAACATAGCACCATTTTTATGATTTGCCTCCCAAAGATGCACAGCCTGAATCTATGAATGAGAAAATGAAAGATAAACCCAAATTGAGGAACATTATACAAAATGATTGGTTTATAATCTTCAAATGTATCAGGATCCTGGCAGAGAAAGACTGAAGGAGATAACTAAATATAATGTGTGTTCCCTACTGGATTCTTTGCTTTATAAGACATGATTGGAACAACTGGGAAACTTGAAATAGGTCTAAGGATTAGACAATGGTAATGTATCTGTGGTAATTTCCTGGCTTTGATGGCTGTACGGTAGCTATCTAGGAGAATATCCTAGTTTCCAGAAAATATACACTGAGGTGTTAGCGTGATAGCCGTCATCCTGGCAACTTTTTCTCAAGTGATTCAGGATAAAAACAAATTATACCACATGCAATTTTTCTGTATTTGAGATTGTTTCAAAATAAAAATTAAAAATCAACAACAGTGAATTAGGAGGATGGAAGTTACTGGGAAACAGATTACATCTACTGGGAGGACAAATGAAACGTGGTCCAAAAACAGAGCCATGCTTAAATGGGTTGGCAGGATGTCACAGAGAAAATGTTTCACTGAATAGGAAGTCAGAGGAGATGATGCCTAGGTACTTTCCAATGATTTCGTAATTCATTCATTCAACAAATATCTATTAAACACCTACTATGTTTCAGACAGTGTGCTAGACCCTGGGCTTATGAAAATGTTGGAGAGAGAGTCCCTACAGTTGAGGCTCTTATAATCGAGTGAAGTATAATGATTCAGAAATTAGAAATGTAAGACAGTCATCAGTGTTACATATGGAAAGAAGTGTGTGTCTTCAATACTCCATTGTCTTTAATTGTCTTTAATAATCCAATTTTCATTTATAATTTTTCAATAGACCACACAAAGTTTATTATATGATCATATTCTTTAACATTTTCATCCTAACTCTTTGTGCTAGTGGGTGGTGTTAATTGAGGCATATGCAAAAACTTTATCACTTTTCAATTATGAACAGATGTAAGTGACTTACTTGATGTTTTACTTTAAAATTAAAAGCATCTTCCAAAATAAGTTTCAAAGGAGAAGCTAGGGCCATCCTTACTAGAGGAGACTTAATATTCCAAAGTGAACCCTGACATGTTCTTCAACAGCTCAAAAGTAACCCCACATCTCTGTGCTCCAATTTTTTCATCTGTCACGAAGATGTCATAATATGCTTGTAAGACGCTCTGAGATGCTTAGAAGAAAGAAGATCGTAATTATAAAGCTTTGTTAAAATACAGGTTGCTTTCACCTTTTGCCAGGGACTAACTATTATTGTGGACATATTAAGACAGAGTGATCCATCTACATGAGCTCACCTTGGCAATTTGATGGTGGGTGGAACATCATTTGGTTTTCCAACTTTCCCCCTTGGCTTCATTTCAGTCTTCTGGCATATCATCAAATGTGAATACTTCAGTGTCTTCTCACTGACCCAAGCGTGAGCAGCCAGACCAAGCAAGTTCAGTATTCAATTATTTTCCCCACTGAGGTCTCTACACCCTCCTTACACTTTTCCCATATGACACTTTCATAACCATATTTAGCTTTCTTCCTACCATCTCCCTGTAATTCAAAAGGCAATTTAGACTCCCATATGGTTGCCATCGAAGCTAACAGATGTCTAGCAAATTAAAACAAAAATTATGACTTATAAACTGCTGATGTATCGTCATTCCAGAACTCATCTTACAATTTATAGTGAATCATAAGATAAGGCTTCCTACTTGATGTCGTCCCCCCCCCAAGTTTCCTTAAATCTCTCTCCTCTCTGAATTTGAGCCCTGTGGAAACAAATTAGATACAACATTCTGCCATTCTGCAAGATAAACCTCCCCTTAAAGACACAATGTAATATTTGAAAGCACATCAAAGAGAAATTTGGCCTCAAGTATCCAAGGCTGTTCTAATCGTTGTACTAGGAGGAGAAGAGAAAAACAAGTTGGGTTTACCCAAATCATTCTTGGTTTTCCCAAGTCATTCAAGGTTTCCTATGATCCATGGGGCTTTTTTTCTAATAAGTGACAATTAAATTTACTGCATCCACTTGCCTCATCTCCTTGGCAGATCTTAAGGGTATTATCATTACCTGGCTAAAGTATTCTAGAAGTTCTATAATACAGGATGGGAGTAGTCTAGAGGCAATAACAATACTCACCATTTGTTAATTATTGAGACACTGTACTGAGTAATATGTTATCTCACTGAACCACTGAAACTACAATTCCATTAGATAATGTTATCCTTCCTTATAAACAAGAAATTACGGCTCAGTGCAGCAGAATGTATATTTCAAAGATGGCCACAACCCATATGACCTTGACATTTGTCCATCAAAAGGTGGAATTTCCTAGGGGGCACGTTCTGCATGGAGCACTGGGTGTTATGCACAAACAATGAATCATGGAATACTACATCAAAAACTAATGATGTAATATATGGTGATTAACATAATAATTAAAAAAGGAAAAAAGGGGGAAAAAAAGGTGGAATTTCTTTTTTCACCCCCCTCAAAACTGAGTAGGCTCGATGTGTGGTTTAATAAGTAAAACACATGGAAGTGACACTGGGCCAGTTCTCGGTATAGCCTTAACTGGTTGTTACCTTCTACCAGTCTCAGAGACAGGAAGAAGCCACATGTAGGTGGCTCCAACCAACAACCCTGGCTGAGCTCTTAAGCAAGCATCAACTGCCAGTCATGTGAGTACGCCATCTTGGGCATCCTACCCCAGACAACTCCAGCTCCAGCCACATCTCACTGCAACTGTCCAAGAGACCCCAAGTGCAATTGCCCAGATAAGCCTGGTCAAATCTCATAACTGTGAGACATAATAAGGAAGTTTTGTTTTAAACCACTAAGTGTTAGGGTTGATTGTTATATAGTAACAGATCAACACCAGAATCAGATTACTTTACTGGCCTACAAACAGTTAAGAATTAGAACCAAAGTCCAAAAGAGTCCAGAGCAAAACATCTATTAATGGTGGGTGATAAGATGTGGGGGTTCAGGACCCAAAAGAAGCGACTTTAAAACAAAACTCCCTTTCTCCTCCCTCACCCATCTCAAAGCAGCCTAAGGGTTTTCCAAGAAATGTCCCAATATGGTGACAGCCTCAATAAAATCAATTCCCTTCTGGCTTGAGTTCTTCCAATATTAAATAGGGAAAATGAGATTTTCCCCACCACCACCCTGTGATAACTAATGAGAAAGGAATCTGTACAAGATGTTGACTTTGTTACTCAGAATATCATTACAAGTGTTATATAAAAGGATTCATATTTTACAGACGAAAGAGTAACTCTAATAATAAAACTATATTTAATGACTCACAGGACCACATTTGAGATTCACAGTGGGGACAGGGAAGAATGCATACTATACCAATAAGTGAACAAGTCAAGAAGAAATTAGGGAAAGGTGTGTGTGTGTTTTATGAAAGGATCTTTGAGGGAAAAAAATGAAGAAAACTGATCTTCAGACAAGTCTCAGTAAAGAAAAAGTCTGTAATTTAACAAGTGTCCCAATATATGCTATTTTCATTATACATAGTGCCTATCACTTGTATTTTTCTTCCCTAGCCTATTGGAACTCAACAGACATTTCCTCTGTCAGAACTAGAAAGAACCTTACAACTCACCCAACTCCTTCATTTTAAAAGCTGAGAAACTGAGGCCCAAGGCAGTTAACTGACTAGCAACGAGTCAAACTACTCATTAGCTAGAGAACCAAACTCGCAGTGCTGGTGCTACCATATGTCCAATTTTATTTTGCTAGAACTGTACCTCCAAGTGTCCTCAGTGTATTTCAAATGTCTTCTAGCATCTCACAGTGTGACAATGAAAGATTAGGAAACCACACTCTCTGTTATCAATCTCTTCTTCATACCTGTGTAAGAGCAGCACTGAGTCTGCTGTTTCTGGCAAGAACTTGCAGGATGGTGACTCTGTACTGGGCAGAGACGTGCAACTTTATAGAAGCAGGCTGCCAAGTTACTGACCCCAGCTCTTCAGTCACTAACACCTTAGTCTGAATTACTTTAGTAGAATGTTATGGTTACCTTCCTGCTGATCATGACTAATAAACCATGGTACTGATAAACTGGGAGATTTAAATATGGGGTAATTTTGAAGCATACAGCAGGACAGGAAAGGTATGGGGGGCATCAGGGTGGAAAGCATTAGGCATAGAAAAGAGGGAGAAGGCGTGTAGAAAGCAGAGTAAGAGAAGGGCCTTGGAACGAAGGCTTCTACTTAACAATTCTGCCTAGGGCAGCTTGTTTAGTTCCCCAGCCTAGGTCTCCTTTCAGGCTTCCCATAAAACTTCCCCCAAGAGACGAAGACCTTCAAAATCAGACAAGATGGAGCTCTATTCCAGAACTCTCTCTGCAAGCATTCCACAATTCTTTAACGCTCTCCACAATTCTAATGGTTTTGCCACAACCTAATCCACAGAATATACTAAATTTTCCTCTGTACACTGTACAAAATTACACCAAACTGTCAGGGAAACAGACCCAAATCCCTTTATTTCTTTTCCACCTCCTGCTATGAAACTGCACAGAAAGCCCCTGGGTGCTTTTTGTTGCCTGGTAGCTGAAATGTGCAACTTTTGCAAGTGTTCAAGTAGAATCAAGAGGCCTGGACTCACCACCTCGACAAGGTCCAGTCCCAGTTCAGTAGCAGTAGTCCCTGACTCTCAAAGTCACAAAGTTTCAAGTTCCAATAAAATCAAAACACCTCACTCAGAAATGTGACTACCCATCACTTTTCAACATTTCCAGCAAAGGTGAAAGAAGAGAAGCAAAGAAAGAAAATAATTTCTTCTTCCTATAATTGTAGCAATGTGTGATTGCAGGAAGGGAGTGACCACTCACAGGAATCAGGTACAGTCTCTGGCAAAAAAAAACCAAAAAACAAAAAGAACCCTGCCTGTGAATGACCAGATACAGTATTGATTCATGTTCTCTGCTCCCCCCCATTCTCTTTATGAGTTTTGAGGACAGATGACATGCTGAGACAGAAAGTGGTCTCCAAACCTTTCCATTTCCCTTTACAAAACATGCAAACCAACGCAAGATACTTGAACAGAAAATAGGAAAAAAATTTAAAATAGCTTGATAAAATGCATATAGGAAAAAACAAATGAAAAGCTATGTTGATAACTATTCTCATTGATGTATAGGTTTGCAGGAAATGGCTAAAATTAAAGGAGAATCATAATAAACACACCCTGTGTTCCTGCTGCTGTGGATTATTACTAATCCCACCAAGTTGGATGATTGTGTATCTCATATATGAACCTACACTGAATAGCAACTTGGTGAACACCCCCAGACAGCCACCATCTTTACTTTCCACAGGGTGCGGGGGGGAGGATGCCCATTAAGAAAGGAGATGGGATGGGATGGGGAGTAGGAATAACACAGTCTTTGAACCAATGTTTTCCTCTTGCCCTAGTGAACTCTTTGTCTGGTTGCTGAACACGTTTGTGAGATCAAGGAAAAGAATCCAAACAAAACAAAAGAGTAGGCATCCCAGCCTAATTACAATAGGTGCCCAGCACATTGTGGGGCCAGCAAAGCCAGAGCGCGGTTTGCATCTTGCGTTGAAGCATTTGCTCTCTCCGTACCCCTAATAAAACATGTCTCACACATTCTCTTTGCATTGCTCCAAGGTTTCCCCAAAACGGCCCACTCTGTGTCACTCCTTAGAAAAGGAGGATGTGAGGCACGAACACATTGAAACATGTTGATGGTGACTTGTTATTATCCTGACAATAATATATACATGAAAATAAAACCCTTCACCCCACATGCCCACTGGCCAGTCCATTATGCAAAAGGAGCGCCTTCCAGCTGAAGGGGAAGAGCTCGCAGGAAGCGTTATTTACGTGTACATTACAGAACCATATACCACCGCATCTGCATCCTACACAAAGCCCGAGATGGTGCAAGAAGATACACGCTGAGCATGGCACAGACCAGCCGCGGCAACACGGAGCCAAGCCCTCGTCCAATCAGATCCTTGTTAGAAGGTGGACCTCAGGGTCGGCTCTGCCCGATTAGCCTTCCCTATTATGACACCACGCTCTGCCCAACATCCATATCCCACCGGGAGCAAATCTAATTCGTGTGGTTGCTCATTTCTCAAACTGCCGAGCCCTTTCTTTCATCTGCATCCCTGCTATTCGTCCCTTAAAAAGCCACCCCAAGGCCTGGGTGCCCCCTTTCCGGCTCGGTTTTTCTTTTACCTCTTCCCACTCCTAGAAAGGATTAAATGTTTATCTCTCCAAGGCGCAAGCTGGAAAGGCGGAAGGCAAATGCCTCTCCAAGCTCCGGCAAGCGCCCGAGGGGCTGAGAAAAGTAAAAGCAGCAAGCAACGTGGGGGGAAATCGTCGCGGATCGATTGGCCACAATAGTTGAAATCCCAGAAGCGCTCCAACTTACCCAAAATATGACATTGAAGCCAAATATGAAATATTTGATGCAACAACTGACTTCAGGACCCTTGTAGTGCTTCCCGGACATCCTCTGGGTTCATGAAGACACTTGCCTCGGCAGCCCGAGTTTGGAGCACCGTTGCTCAGAGCAGCCCGGAGGGGAACAGGGGATCGGGGAAGCAGCTCCGGGCCGCGGCGCGGCGGCCGGGGCTGAGCCGCGAGGGCACCGACCGGTGGAGAACGGCTCCCGCACCTCCAGCCCCCTGGCGCGTCGAGGCCGCCGGAGCCGGGGTGGCTGTGAGCGGGCGCAGAAGCCGCGCGCTGCAAGCCCCGAGCCTCGCCAAAGCTGGCCCCGAGCCCAAGGCGAGAGCCCTCGTCTGTCCGCCAGGCGATCTGTCCGTCCGTCGGTCTCTGAGCTTCGGGCAAACACGGCCGCGGCAGACGCTGGTGGAGACGCTACTCGCTCGCCCGCCCGCCGGCTCGCGCGCGCCCTCCCACCCCTCGCTCCGCCCGCCGCTCGCTCCGCCCGCTTGGCGCGAGGCTCCTCCGCCCGCAGCTCCGCCCGCCGCCTGCCGCCCGCCGCCGGAGCCCCGGCGAGGCGCGCGCGCGCACGGGCTCGGGCGCTCCCGGGCGGCCGCGGTACCACGTAGCTGCACCGCCTCCTCCTGCCACCGCTCTCCGCTCCTCCCGCTCCGTTTCTTCCCGCCCCTTCTCCGACCAGCCCGGAGCGCCGCCGACCCCCGAGCGCTGCAGCAGGGTAGGTAAGGAGGATGACAGGCGGAAAGGAAGAGGAAGAGCGCCCGGGGAGCACGCGGATTGGGAGCAGCCGGCCGGAGTGACCGGGATTGATGAGCAGCGGGTCCCTCTCCACCACCCGCTGTGGCAGACAGCTTCTGGAGGGACGCGGGGGAAAGGGTCGTTCCGGGGAGAGAGGGCTGGGTGAGTGCGGATCCCGCGAGCCCCCTGACCCCGGACGAGCCCCCTTCCGGGGGCAACCGCGCTCACGCCCCCTCCACCACCACCGGATAGTGTTGCAAGAGAAGACGCGGGGCCGCTGAGCGGGAGCGGAAAGGGGTCGTAGACTTTGCTGGGAGCAAAGGGGGAAGGTAGGGTGTTGAGGAAGGGGGAGAAACAGGAGACGGGAAATGGGGGGAGCCGATTGGGAGGGTTGCAAAGTAACGTCCCCGGAATCCAAGTGTGGCTGCAATCCCACCTCCCCACCTGCCGGGAAAATGAGCTTCATCCCAGAAGTGCGGACAGGGAAGGAGAGATGGCTCAAAGGCGTCCCGGCCCCGCTACGATCCTCGCCCCAGGGTCTGCTGCAATAACAAACTCGGACAGCAAATGCCCCGCCACCCCCGCAAGACGGAATAGCACCGAAGACCTTGACTGGTTCCTAACTCTAAGAAGCAATTCAGAAGTTCTAGGAAGCCTTTTGGGAAATCGGAATTAGTACTATAGATCATAAACCATTAAGCTTTGACCCCGGAGGAGGATGGAACGAGTGGCTGGAAACGGTTTTAGAGCGCTCCCCGAGAAGGTGCGCCCATTGGTCGCCTATCCGAGCTCCTCCTGGAGCACTTTCATAGGTGCTGGCGAGCAGGTACCAGTAGTTCGTGGAAGAAGAATGAACAGCCCAGAACTCTGTGTAAATGTCTGTTGGGAGATCTTGGGGTTTTTTTCCCAGGCTTCAGAAAGCTAGATAGAGTTGAGAGCAGGAAAATTTTCCAGCACCACCCCTGTAACCTGGTACTAGACACAGAAATCTGCATGTTTCCTAAGGTCCCCAGATGATACTTAGTACCCTTAGGTTTGAGAACCTTTTGCATAGGGTTTCTCTGGTTACCCACCTCTCACTTTTCTCAAAAATAGTTTAGCTAGTTGACAACCTATAATCCAGCTTTGGAGGGGCGAGAGGTTACTTTTTCTCTCAATAAACCACCACCCATTAAGATAGGCCTGGCCTTGAGAGGGATGGAGGCTATATTGAGGTCACAGGGGACCCACAGAGGTGCGAGAGTCAGGAGATCCTCTCCATTCAATACCACAGGACTGTGATGCTGGCTAACAAAGACTTTGGCCCTTTGGATGATAGAACCCTCCCTCCCTCAAAAGTGCCCTCCACCTGCCCAAAGCACACAGCACACTAACCACTGGTGGTTAGTAGGCTTCAAATGTAAGGTCTGCCTTGCACAGCAGATAACCTACTAACAGGAAAGCCCTGACAAGCTTTACCTAAGCCTATTCCTGTGATATTGTAACTCTTCCTATATTATAAATAGAACAGTGCCTGCAGATTCTTGGATATGTCAGAGGAAAAGTATGTCTTAAGCAGAGGTGACACAATTCAAAAAAGGACTGGAAATTAGATCCAATGGATGACTGAGTGGATCCCAAAGCAGGATTTATCTTTGAAATAAAAATCAACAGAGAAAGGAAAGTTCAGATAACTCATCAGTAATGGGGGAGGTGGGGAGGGACTAGTTGAATTCTCATTTCATATGTCAAAAGTAAGTTCTAGGGCACCTGGGTGGCTCAGTTGGTTGGGCGACTGCCTTCGGCTCAATTCATGATCCTGGAGTCCCGGGATCGAGTCCCGCATCGGGCTCCCTGCTCAGTGGGGAGTCTGCTTCTCCCTCTGACCCTCCGCCCTCTCATGCTCTCTCTCTATCTCATTCTCTCTCTCAAATAAATAAAGCCTTTAAAAAACTAAGTTCTAGGAGGATTTATGAATACACACAGTGACAGAAGAAAACAGTATTTGTTAAACCTCTAGCTAGAAGTATTTCTCAATGTAGAAGCAATAGGAAGGAAGTGATATGGATATGACTGACCTGACCAGTAACCAAAGAAATAGATATTAAAACAAATTAACGATAAACGTATAAAGATAAGGAGCACTGGCTTCCTCGTTCATTGCAGGTGTCGCTATGAAGGGATACCATCCATTCGGAAAGCATTTTGCCTCTGTGTCCCATGTCAGGATGCACATACATTTTGACTCAGCAGTCCCACTTCCAGGAATCTAGCCAAAGAAATACTCCAGAACGCGGAAAAAGTTACATACTGCAATTTGTACATCATACCATTATTTTTATTGAAGATTTGGCCACAGCTTAAAGATCCTGGAGTAGGGACTATACATACCAGTGTTCTTGTATTCCCCAGGGCCCGGACCACAGCTTCGCCGCATGTTTCTATGCCTGTGCAACATGTCCTTGCTGTCACTGCCCTTTGTCTGGAGCTGACTCCTCTTACTTGTCCTTGACACTTTTTTTTTAACTCCACTATAGTTAACATACAGTGTTATGTTAGTTTCAGGTGCACAAGATAGTGATTCAACAGTTCTATACAGGACTCAGTGCTCATCACGATAAGTGTGCTCTTAATCCCCGTCACCTGTTTTGCCCCTCCAGCATTTTCTAGGTTCCTTCTTTTGTTCCCTCAACACCTCCTACCTACATTCTTGAATTTTGCACTGGGAAACTACCTGTGATTACTTGTTTCCCTGCCTGTCTCCTCCACTCTGCTGTGACTCCTTCAAGGGTGTGGCCCATCTCCTTTTCATGTTAGAATCACTAGCGCCTTGCTGATGTGGCAGGTGCTTGATAAATATTTTTTAAACAAATGGATGAATCATTTACTCAAACCTTTTACAACGATTAAGGATGATGATTATAAAGAGTATGTGGCAATGTGAATACATTATAAAGTTAAATTTCAAGGGCACTGTATATGGAATTATCTCAAAGTAATGTCACATGAAAAAAGAAAGATGCAGAACAGCATGTGCAGTAGGTTACCATTTTGTAAAAAAAAGAAAGAAAAAGAAAAAGCATGTTGGCAAAGGAGACTGGAAGATTTGTATATACATATATTCCCTTGTTAATGGGTAGGTTATCTACGGAAGAAAATAAAAGAAACTGCTAATAGAGGTTAGGAATGGGATTGGGGAGCAGACTGGAAAACCAAAAGATGTAATGGGAAAGAGACTTGCTTTCTATTTTTAATATACCCTTTTGTTTGTTTTTTAAATGTGTTCAATGTACATGATATAACTGTTTCGAAAAATAAATCACTTTATGAAATTTTATGTAATTAGATGAGATAAGTTAGGAGTTAATTCTCCCAAATAACAGTTGTGGTTGTGGGATTGTGGTGTGTTGTGTGGTTGTGAGATTTTGTTTTCATGTTTCTGGTTTCCATACTTTTTTACTGTGGTTATATTGCCTTTACAATTACAAAGATAAAATTATACATAAAGACTAAACTAGGTAATCATTGTATTTATTTCATCACAACTTCTTCATGTCTCAATAAATTTTGATCTATCTTAAGAAAAGAAGGACAATAATTTTCTCCCCAGAGACTGCCATGGCTATCTCCTCTACAATTCTGAAGTTGAAAAATGGTTAATAAGTTGACTGAAAAGTTAACCAGCCTTTCAAATGGCAGTGAGAACAGGTAAAGCATGTTCTTCTAACAGTTGCCTAGCTGAACAGCAAGATGTGACAACAGCATTTTACCAGATTTAAGACACCAGATTTAATGAGCTTGTCTGTTTTACTCTTCCTGCCCACCTTTCTGCCTCCCTCCACTCTCTCTCGTACTCTCTGTCTCTCTGCTACTCTAGCTCTTTCTTTCCTTCTATGCAGCGGGCACTGCTGGTTACCTCCCCTCCCCCATTGCCTCCTTCCTCTCAGAACCTGAGCAGTGTTCCAGTGTCCCCCCTCTTTTAACATCCACACACTCTAGGGAGACCAGGCCCCCACCGGGCTCCAGGGGATGTCTTGACCTTCTAAGCCAAACTTGGCTCTTGCTAGGGTTTTGTTCAGAAATGGGCTGTGACACAATTTTGGCCAAGAAGACAGGAGGAGAATCTGCTGAAGGGTTCCTCACATCTAAGAGACAGTGTCTTTTTGGCCTTGAATTTAATTGCGTTTGGATATGACACCTGGATCACATATAACCTGACAGTAAAAACCACACAAGGATGGCAGAGTGAGAAAAACCAAAGAAAACCTAGGCCTTGATGACATTGTTGCATGGCTGATTTAAGCCTAGCTCAGGACTTCCTGTCATAGAAGAGACTTGCTTGGTTGTGGCACTCTGAGAGGGTTTTCAGTTTCAGGCAGCTGAAAGTACTCTCCTCTGAGCTTGTCTCCCACCCTTTGATTCTCTCTTCTTGAATCCTCTCCAGCCTTTCCATGTTTCCCTCAGTAACATTCATTTTCTATTTTTCCCTCCCCTCTCCTCTCTTTCCCAACTGTTCCTGTCTCTCTTAGATAATACAGGGCACACCTTTAGTGCACTGTCTGCCCAGCTTACACCCACTCCTCTCTCTCAGCCTTTCTCAACCACAAAGCACTTCCCCACCACCCGCCACGTTTGTACTTCACAGTGGACAGAACTGTGTAGACCCAGCCTGGCCGGCCTGAGAGTCTGTCTCTTTCGAGGGGATTCAGTAACAACAGGATCCCTTCATGGGGCTGAAATGGCGGTGAGGTTTTTAGGAGAGTTGGAGGGAGGAAGCCAAACTCTCTCTCTCTCTCTCTCTCTCATCTGTCTGCAGAAAGAGGAAGGAAGCATAAACGCTGAAAGAGCGGCAGTCTCTGACAGCCTGGGCCACAGGATTGGTGGTGCATTTTGTCCTCTGAAAGGCTTCCAGCCCTGCTAAAGGCTTTTCTGCTTCCGGAGTTCTTCAAGTGGACCTTGTCCTTGAGGTTTATGAGATTTTTTAGACAGAATCCTTCCATCTCATCCCATTTTGGCTTTAGCTTCTTTGAAATGGGCTCCTTACATTTGCAAACCAAAGAACCTTGATTAGATAATGGGCCATCCCACCTCAAATCCACTGGGAAATGAGGTCAACTTAAAATATTTTTTTAATGAGCCATAATATAAAATTGAAACGTATTCTCATTTAATGGATTAACTATTGCACCTGCTGTTTTTAGTTGAAAATGTTACATTAAATTAAAATGTTATATTTTTCTGTGAAAAATTGCACCCCCTGGGACCAGGACCAGCCCCACACCCCTCTAGCCCTATACCCACACATACCATTAAAGATTAGCTTTCAGAGCCCCAGGAAGATGGAAAAAGAAAGTATTTTTGTATCAAAATATGATTAAACAAGTATATGTAGAACACAATTGTTTCACTTTTTAAAATCAGTTAATAACTGCTCATACAGTAAGATTCTATCTTTTACAAAATAGGACAGAACAGGCACGGATTTGATTCTGCTTCCTTTTGCAAATACTACCTCGATTTCCTCCTGCTTTTGCTAAGCCTGTGAATCAAGGTGCCAGGCCCTTCCTTCACCTCAGGCGGGAGCAAATATGAGGAAGCTACTCTTTGTAATGCTGAACCACCTGGAGTTCAATGACATGAACCCAGGTAGCCCTTCAGACCTTCGGGATCCTCCTGGTTCTTCCACCCTCCCTCTGCTCCCATACCTAGTTTATTTCTTTCCAGTAAATTTTCTTTCTGATTAAATTCGTCAATGCTTATTTCTATGGCTTAGACCAAAAAAGTCTTAAGAATGCTATGTGAACTCTTAAAAACAACTTTTCAGAGAAAAACGTCAACTTCTGATTTCAAAAATAGCATATTCTCATTACACAATATTTAGAAAACATTTTTAAAGAATCACCCATGACAGCATTTCCAAGGAAAACGATTGTCAATATTTTGATATATTTTCTTCATTAACAAATATTTTTATGTGATTGATCTCATTCTGCAGAGAAAAAAATGCAAACCTATTATATCTTCCATTTCCAGTGCCCAAAAGTAGTGCCAAGAAATCCTCTCTCAGAACAGAGGCAAGGCCATCTCAATTTCCAGGCTGTGGTTATCAGTCAAGATTCTAACCTCATCGCCCCTTATCTCTAGCTCTTGAGTGTTTTCCTTTTCTACCACGTATCTGTCTGTGTTTCCATTCTTACAAGGCAAACATGCCTGCATGTTCCCTTACATTCCTAAGTCACTCCCAACTCCAAAGGATCTCAAAAAGCCTTTTCCATACAAATTTTAGGATTATTTGTTCCATTTCTTTGAAAAAAGTTGATGATATTTTGATAGGGATTGCATTAAATGTGTACATTGCTCTAGGTAGCATTGACATCTTCACAATCGGAGGGGGAGATGAACCATGAGAGACTATGGACTCTGAGAAACAAACTGAGGGTTCTAGAGGGGAGGGTGGTGGGGGGATGCGTTAGCCTGGTGATGGGTATTAAAGAGGTCACATATTGAATGGAGCACTGGATGTTATACGCAAGCAATGAATCATGGAACACTACATCAAAAACTAATGATGTAATGTGTGGTGATTAACATAATATAATAAAATTAAATTAAAAACTAATGATGTACTATATGCTGGCTAATTGAACATAATAAAATAAATAAAAATAAAATAAATTATGAATTTTATTAAAAAAAGGCCATTTCCATCACATTAGCCAACCCCACCCTTCCATCCATCACCAGATCAAATTACTTTGCAGTTAAGCATAATTCAACTCCTTATGAAATCTGCCCCCATTTAATGCTAGGCATGCATATCCAGTAATTGCCTCTTTTGCCATGCAGGTTTTCTTCACTTCTAAAACCTTTGCTTCTGTGAGACACCCCTTTCCAGTGAATTTATAATGGGTGGAACATTGAACTTAATGTTCAGAAACAGGGAATAGATACTAGCAGATTCATCAGATATCTATCTAGGTTTTATTATGCAGAATCAATTGATTCAACCACAAATATTTATTGAGCACATCTCCTGCTAAAGCACCTGTGTTCATGGAGCCTGCCCTACAAGTACACCTGGAAGAAATAGACAGAGGTAAGAACTCAGGTCAAGGGCACCTGGATGGCTTAGTCGGTTAAGGGTCCGCCTTCGGCTCAGGTCATGATCCCAGGGTCCTGGGATCGAGTCCCATGTCAGGCTCCCTGCTCAATGGGGAGCCTGGTTCTCCCTCTTTCTCTCTGTGTGTGTGTGTGTCAATTAAATAAATAAAATCTTTAAAAAAAAAAAAAAACTCAGGTCAGAGTGGATTAAGTGCCATAATTCCAACAAAGCTCAATATGCATGCAGACCATGAATACAAGCCTTTTCCAGATCTATTTTTTTCTTTTCTTTTTCTTTCTTTCCTGTAGTAGTAGTACTATTTGTAGTAGCACTTAGTAGTAGCACTAAGATAAGATTCCTAGGAGTAAAAACTAGTTATGTTAATTAAGACTGAATGTCCTATATCTGAATAAGTTATTTGAATGAGGTCAAGATTCTGAAAGAATAAGTTTGTTGTTTTTTTTTTAAAGATTTTATTTATTTATTTGAGAAAGAGTCATCAGAGAGGCCGCTGAGCAGGGAGCCTGATGCCGGATGACCCGAGCCGAAGGCAGATGCTTAACCAACTGAGCCACCCAGCCTCCCCTGAAAGAGTAAGTTTTTAAAGTCATACTAACCACACAGTACAGCTGCTGTGGAAAACAGTTTGCCAATTCCTCAAAACAGAATTACCATATCTCATTCAGCAATTCTACTCCTACGTGTGTGTGTGTGTGTGTGTGTGTGTGTGTGTGTGTGTGTGTATCCAAAAGAATTGAAAGTAGGGACCCAAACAGATACATGTATAACAATGCTCATAGCAACCCAATAGCCAAAAGGTAAAAATAAACCAAGTGTCCATCAACAAATAAGTGGTTCAATAAATGTGGTATATACATTCATTGGAATGTTATTCAGCCTTAAAAAGGAATAACATTCTGATACATGCTACAACATGGATGAACCTTGAAAATACTATGCTAAGTGAAATAAGCCAGACACAAAAGGGCATATATTTCATTATTCCACTTATATCAAGTACCTAGAATGGGCAAACTCACGGAGACAGGAAGTAGAGTAGAGGTTACCAGAACTGAAGGACAGGGGAGTGGGGAGTTATTGTTTAATTGGTAGAGTTTCTGTTTGGGATGATGAAAAAATTCTGGAAATGGAAAGTGGTGATGGTTACACAGACTTATGAAAACTTAATGCCATCGAACTGTACACTTAAAAATGGTTAGAGTGGTAAACTCTATGTTATGTATATTTTACCACAACAAAAAAGTCTACTCTTAAATAAACTGAGGAATAGTTCAAAATATCGAAAGGATAAGTTGCTCTCAGAAGTCTAAATATGATCAAAATTAATTGTCCAATATATGCATTCTAAGGCTATGAGTTGTGTGTGTCCTCACTTTAGGAAATCTAATAGAAGTGTAAAAATAAATTAAAAGACAATTGCATGTAAAAGTATCTATTTTATAGAGGGATTTATCCAAGCATTCCTTTAAACGAGGAGCTTCGCAAGTAAACTTGAGAGCAGAAACACTCTCCGGAAAGAAGTATCAGAAACTGGGGTCCCTCTCTAGTGCACAATCCCAGCCACCTGTATTTTTTCCTTCCAGGGGAACTCTGGCCCCTCTCAAGCCTCCCGTGAGAATCCAACACATGTGAGGTGAGTTGGGGATGTGTGGTTGAGAACACAGCTACCTTCTAAGCTGACAACCTGAGTTTTCATTTCAGTAGTTTAGCTATCTTTTCTTTTTCCTTTTCCTTTCTTCTTCTTCTTTTTTTTTTTTTAAGGGAGAGAAAGAGTGGGCATGAATGGGGTGGGAAGGAGAGGCAGAGGGAGAGGGAGAGGGAGAGAATCTCAAGTAGACTCCCCACTGAGCATAGAGCCCCACTCGGGGCTCCATCTCCTGACCCTGAGATCATGACCTGAGCCAAAATCTAGAGTCAGAAGCTTAACCGACTGAGCCAACCAGGCGCCCCATCAGCTACCTTTCCTATTAGACTATAGACTTATTGGAGGCAGGATCAGATTCCTTTGCAGTATGTTGCTGCATAATACTGTTTCCTGAATAAGTAAATGAATGACTAATAAATGTAGTAAAAATGGCTATGGAAGGTCAAACAAAAATAGCTATAAAGCAGCTCCGAAATTCTAATATGTAGGAGATCTAACTTGAGCCATAAAGTTCAAATGACACATACAATCTTAGAGATACTCCTCAAAGCATAAAATGAGAAAAATCTGTGTTCAAGTTTATCCCCTCTTCTCCGACAAAAGAGGCATATTTTCCACTCTGTTTGTAACTCTGCCGTGTACCCAAATGCACCACATTCACTAGGTTCACAATAAATACTGTTGACAGAATGAATGACAAGGCAAAAAATAGCTTGCAGTACTTTTCATTTTTTTCCAAGTGTGGAAAGCATATTAAACCATCTGCTGATTAAAAATATGCGTGTTTTGACTTGCATATGAATCAAATTAACATACATAAATCCAGCCTCTTCACATCACTGGATTCACAGCCATAGCCAATGTAATTTTCTGTGTTTCTTCAAATTCATCAATTTCAGAGTGATATAATTAAGTTATTAGGCAGCAAATACACAGCAATGATATATAACTGAATGCTAACTTTTGTTTTATTTCAAGTCAATGATTGTTTATCCTCTAAAAATTTTTAAAAAGTCATAAGTTTCTTGAAAATCTAAAATTTTATGTTCGTATTTGCTCTACAAATACCTAATATCGCCATGGAAAACTAAAATTTGAGGTACAGAACAGGAACTATGATCCCTTGGTATGATGAATTAGGATTAACCAGAGTACTGTATGTTGGATTCCAGCACCTTACTGCCTTTATTACCCCAGAGACAACTTGCAAACTTCAGTTTCTACCTGCTCCCACTAGCCCATCACTACTTTCTTCTCTCCAAGACCCTGTCTGGAACAGGGAAGATGTTCTGGGAAGTAGAGGGACAACCCTGTTTGCCGTTACACTAATGGACCAGGTGACCCCCTGGGAGAGAAAACACAGCCAAACTGCAAACCTAGGTCAGACCGAACACCAGGTCTGGGCCAATACGGTTAAGACAGGGTCAGTCGCTGTTACTAAGAGACACCTGTCCCTTTCTCTTAAACTCATCAGTCCCCCAGGATTCACCACCATCGGATCACCATTCCAGGACCAAGAATGTAGCCCCAGTGGAATCTCCAGCACCTTGCTATTGATATACCTCTGGCACTATAAACCTGCCACCATATAAATGCCCAGCACGTTGGTCACTGGCTCCTCCCAGGACTACTGGTGTGGAGCCATTGAGAACAATAGAAGTCTTTCTACAGCAGTATTCTCTAGCTCTGCCTGGTGATAAGAATCTTCTAGGGCTGTTGATCTAGACACAGATGTCCAGGCCATTTCCATAAGACAGTCATATTTAGGAGATCTAGTTGGGGTCCAGGAATCTGAATTTTTAACAAGTGCCCAGGTGTTGCTCTCCACCGGGGAATTTTGGAAAATACTGAGTTCAGTACATTCTTCTTGAGTCTCCTAGTTGGGGGTGGGGAGTTGGTGCAGGGCTTGTGTTGCCCTGTATGGGTTTAAGCCTCATCATCCTCAGGGATAATGAAGGTGGGTGTCCTTTGTACATTGAGAAGTCTTTGTAAATCCAAGGCATGCTGTCATTATCATATACCTTTAGCCACATCCTCCAGGACAATACGCAAAGCTGGGGTGAGCGTCTTCTCCACACAGTGGGGATAAATGACCAGCCACAGTCCCTGAGGCCCCGGAAGTTGGAGAGCATGAGGCGTGGCCAAAGGAAGAGGCCAGAGGATGGAGGAGGAGCAAAGAGATCCGGATCCCTGGGACCCAGAAATTACTCCATATGTATTTCAAACCACAGCTGCTTTGGCTGCTGATAGAAATCAAAGGAAGAAGGAGGGAGACCGAGGGAGAAAATGTAAACAGCATGAATTTTTCAGATATTAGAAACTGACTGTGGGGGCGCCTGGGTGGCTCAGTCGTTGGGCATCTGCCTTCGGCTCAGGTCATGATCCCAGGGTCCTGGGATCCAGCCCCACGTCAGGCTCCCTGCTCTGTGGGAAGCCTGCTTCTCCCTCTCCCTCTCCCTCTCCCCCTGCCTCTCCTACTACGTGTGCTCTCTCTCTGTATCTCAAATGAATAAATAAAATCTTTAAAAAAAAAAAACTGACTGTGTTAGCTGAATTATTCATTTATTGAACTTCCGATTTATTTTTCACGCCTACTATGTGAATACATGTGAGGTGGGCTCTGAGATACAGCTAGGTACTAAGATAAGCACCTATGATGGGTGACCATACGAAGTAGGGTGCCTGTGAATTGTAGTTATCTACATGAGGTTCCCACAGCTGGGGACAAGATTCCATCCTGGCAGTTTTGCTGCTGACTTAACCATAAATTAAAGATGGATGTAGTTTGAGCACAATCTTTCCCATGGACACAAAGCCCAGGCCCTTCCTTCCAATATTGATAAAGAAAATTTGCAATGATGCCAGAAATGAAAGATACGCATATTCTTGCAGGGAGCTGGGAGATAATTTAGAGACAACAAGCACTCTCTTTCTGAGACTTGAAGGAAAGAAGTTGGGAGTTACATTGTAGCCTGCAGAATCACATGGCATTAAGAAAAAGAAAATCGTGCTCCAGGTCTCCTTTAAAAGACGAATTCGATCTTCTGTGATTGAATATGTTCCTGCACACTAATGGAGAAATGGACTGGCTCTTCCTGATTCCATCTAAAGGCAAGAATGTACAACCAAATATTAGCAACCCAACTCAGCAAAGACACATTGTACAAATAAATAGCCTGAATGAGTAGAGCAGTTAAATCTCCTAGATGGCAATTGTTTGGGAAGAATCCTTCAAGTTTCTGAATACATTTTAAAAGATACAGGAATTCAGGGCACCTGGGTGGCTCAGTCAGTTAAGTGTCTGCATTCGGCTCAGGTCATGATCCCGGGGTCCTGGGATCGAGCCCCGCATCTGACTCCCCGCTCGGCGGGGAGTCTGCTTCTCCCTCTCCCTCTGTCTGATGCTCCCCTTACTTGTGCTCACTCTCTCTGTCAAATAAATAAAAATCTTAAAAAGAAAAAGATACAAGAATTCAAAGTTAATTCTCCTCAAGTCGGAAATGTATCTTAGCCCTTTAGAAGTTGTAGCTACCTGCATGGAGACAAACATTTCCCCAGGAGCTGGGTGGCAGCCAGGAGATGGCTTTGGGATAATTAGGAAGTATATTAGATGCCAAATATGCCCCCAAAGCAGCCTCTTTTGACAGTCACATAAAATATGGGAAAGACACTTAACAATTCTCATTTTCAATTATAATTCCTCAGGTCTCATTCTTTTCTCCTCAGATATGTATAAGAAAAAACATTTGTCCATGCTCATCCTGCTGATAAAATTTCAATCACTGAAACTTTCCCTTTAAAAGTAACAAGGCTTTTTATCTCCCTGAGTTAGCCAGATAACGATTGCACAGGCCACTCGGAATCACCAGAGAGCTGAAACTGGAGCAGCGCGGGTGAATGAGATCCCCGTAGACAAACCACGTAATTCAGGGCAGTTGGGAGGTGCAGCGTCTTCCCTCACTTAACCTTGTACCAAAGCTGCTTGGGGTAATTTGACTCCCTGCATGCTTTTCTCTGTTGGAATGGGCTTTAGGGAGATGTTAGCCAGGGAGGCAACACCCTGAAAAGGAAGGAAAACTGTATAAGGACAGAGGAGATCTACCCTAACTCATCTACCACGTTTCCTCAATTACTTGGCTACCGGAAAACCTTAGCTGCCTTACTGGGAAGGGCGGAGGTGACACTGAACGTGTGGGACAGACATCTTGATGTGGAAGAACTCTCCGAAGTCCCTGCTGGGGGCAAGTGGCAGAGTAAGTGGGTTCCAGGCTGTGGCAGTCTACAAAAGCTATTACTTTCATCAGTTTACATGTTGGGGTTTCATACAGGATTTCATTTTCTGCAGCATATCCCCCTACTAAAGAAAGTTTGCAACCCCTTGACCAAAACCAATGGTTTCCTTTCAGTTCTCACACCCTTTGATTCTTTAACGTTCAATAGGAGGGATAAATACCTGCTAAAGTGACTAGAAGGTCTCAAAGTATTAACTAGCTATTGATAGAATCTGCAGAATGAAGAGACACTTGAGGGATGTGAAAGAGGAGATTTAAAGGGAAATCCTGAGGATACGTCTCTCCTCTAGATTAGGAAAGAGAGCTACCTCATTCTTTCTTCCTCCCTTCTCATGGCAAACTTCTAGCCCTGCTCCGGTGGTTCTCAGCTCTGGCTGCCCGACAGAATCGCCTTGAGCAACCACTGGGCTTCACGTCTGAGGATTCTGAGTCAACAGATGTGAGGATGGAGCTTTTTCAGCTATTCCAGTTTTGTTTTCCGTACGTGTGTGTGCGTGCATGTCTGTGTGTGTGTGTGTGTAAGGATCCACAGGTGACTTTGATGTGTAACTAGGATTGAGAATCTCTGCTTCGCTTCAGTTCTCCTACCTTTCCTAAGACTGTTCTCATGAAAGACATGAACGACCTCCCCAAAGTCAGTTATTATTTTAGGCAGATGACTCGAAATCAAACTCTCTAGAAACAACCGCCTTCCATCTGGGTTTCTCCACGGCTTTTTGTCCACCAGCCAGCTTTGCCTCCAGTATCACTCCATCTGTGAGGGGCAAAGTCCGTCCAGTGTCTCAGGCTCTCAGGAACCCAAAGGCATCTAAGAGTCTGCCACTCCCTGTGCAGCCAGCAGACTATCTGCACAAACTTAACAAACCTACTCCTGTATCTGATTTTAAAGCACGTCCCAGCTTTCCATTCCTACTGCCACGCTGCAAATCAGGACCCCTTTATTTCCTGTCCATGTTGTTTATAGCCGCTGACAGGGTCTCATTCTCCCATCTTTACTGCCTTTGACCTATGCTAATCTGCCTTCGCTAACCCCTTGTTTAAATAACTACAAATAACTAACCCCACAGCCTACTCTTCCAAAAACAAAAACAAAAACAAAAACAAAAAACCCCTTCATCTATCTTTTAAGTTCGACATTAGAAATCCAATCTAAGTTTCCAGCCTGATCTTGGATCACACAGCGGCAGGAACACAATCCACCAACCAAAGAACACTGTTCTTTCTTTTGTAAACATGTCCTAGGCTTTCCTAATTATATGCCCTGAGGGCTCTCACATTCTACAAGACCCTCCTCCCCACTCTATGCCACCTCCTTCCTAAAGGCTCTCCGGAGTTCTCCAGATGAATCTGAAGCATGATGAAAACTCTGTGCCGGACGCTCTTTCATAGTAATCATTATCTCCTGTCTTGTGGTGAGGTTATCTATGGCTATATCTCATCCCCTGTACGAAGCTGTGGCCTCTTCCGAGCCCTGCCCTGTGGGTCTTGGAGCTGTGTTGAGAGTGGATTTTGAAACCAGAAAGCCCTGTATTTAAATTCCAGCTTGGCCCCCAACAGCGTTTGAGATGGTTCAAATTATTTGACCCTTCTCTGCTTTAGTTTCCCAGTCTGTAAAATGGGAATATTAATATCAAGTTCCTAGGATTAGTGTGACATGTGAATGAGATAATGCATCTAAGGTGTCCGACACACAAAAAAAGGCTCTCAACAAATGGTGGTTCCCATTAATAAATGTTGAATGGAGGCTCCCTGAGCTTTCATCTATAATGGAAGGTGACGTCTTGCTAACCCAGCTTGATGGGAACCTTCCTCTGGATATTTGCCACCCAGTCCTTTTTACTCATTAAGAAGATGGCAAGATATTTTTGAGACAAGACTCTGAAGCAGAGAAGTAATGGCCTTTTCCCTATTATCTGTTGGTCAATAATAATAAAGGTTGGCAGTAATAGTGAAATGGCAGGTAGACAGGAAAGGGAGAGAAAGCACAGCAAGAAAACCGTGAATGAAAATATCCAGCAATACATAGTGAGAGATATAAAATGCCTACAACTTTGCAAAACAAATATCTAGTTACATTATGCAATAACGGAAAAAGCCATAGTCAGGAGGGTAGAGATCATTATATAATAGGAGAGCTATTAATATAATACATCAAATCATTATGTCAAATACACAAAAATATAATCCTTCTATGTACAATGCATTTGATAAGATTCAACACCAATCCCTAATAGCGTTATTTTAAGAGTAGTGATAGAAAAAATATTCTTAATATAAGAACAAGTATAAGATTAAAATCAATAGCCAGCATTATATATAGATATATTTTGTTTTTGTTTTTGTTTTTGTTTTTAATTTGACAGAGAGAGAGACAGCGAGAGAGGGAACACAAGCGGGGGGAGTGGGAGAGGGAGAAGCAGGCCTCCCGCGGAGCAGGGAGCCCGATGCGGGACTCGATCCCAGGACCCTGGGACCATGACCCGGGTTGAAGGCAGACGCCTAACAGCTGAGCCACCCAGGTGCCCCCAGCATTATATTTAATAGTAAAACATTAGTGATATCCCCATTAAAAATATGTACAAAAGAAGGAATATTTAATATTTTCTGAAAGTTATAACCAATGCAATAAGACATGATACAAAATTAGAAGTATATTATTAATAATGAAGACATAGAATGATGTTTATTTTGCGATGAAGTCATTATACAACTCTAAGTCCAAAGAAATAATTTAAAAATTGATTAAACACAGAGAACGTAAGATAAACAAACAGGAATTAAAAGCACCCCAATATAATTGAAATAATCAGTCAGAAACTTTTAAAATTCATAATTATATGTAGTTCTTTTTTTTTAAAGATTTTATTTATTTGAGAGAGAGCAAGAGTGTAAGCAGGGAGAGCCCAAGGGGGATGGGGTGGGGGGAGCACAAGAGGCGAGCACAAAAGGGGGAGGGGCAGAGGGAGAGGGAGAAGCAGACTCCCTGCTGAGCAGGTAGCCTGACTCAGGGCTCAGATCCGGATTCGAGGACCCTGTGATCATGACCTGAGCTGAAGGCAGCCACTTAACCCACTGAGCCACCCAGGAGCCTCTATTTATATGTAGTTCTAAAAAAGATTTGAGATGTTTGTGAGAAAAAAGTAGTACAGAGAGCCCATACACAGTAACAACAAAAAAATATAAAATGCTTAAAAAATAGCCTTAACACATAATATCTTTCATCTCTTCAAAGAAAAGAGCAAATTTTTATTGCGATATATTTATTAGAGCTTGAAAAAATGGAAAAATATATTGTATTCCTGAGCACAAAAGACATTGTTCTAAATACTTAAATGTTTTCAAAATAATATAGGTTTTTTTTAATTTTTATTGTTATGTTAATCACCATAAATTACATCATTAGTTTTTGATTAAAATGATATGGGTTTAATCAAAACACTCAACAAGTATTTATCAAGCATTTACTATATGCCTAGCAAAATTTTAGGTCCTGGGGATAACCATACAGGGAGTAAATAACACAAAGACTCTGCCCACATGTGTTTAGATTTTTATGGAGCTGACACATCAAATAAAGCCTTACTATGACATAATGTCAGATAATAATATGTGCATTGAATAAAAATAAAACAGGGCTAATAAAGAATGAAAGGAGGAGAATGTTGTTTAGAAGAGAGTGGTCAGGAAAGACCTTTGAGGAAGTAACACGTGAACAGAGAGTTGAATAAAGGGTAATAGAGAGCCATTTGGCTGTCTGAAGGAATAGTGTTTCCTGCAGAGGGAATAGCAACCAGACACGAAACCATGCTGGATGTCTACCAGGAACAATAAGTAACCCCATGTTGTTGAAAGAGAGCACGTGAAGTGAAGACTGGTAGGGGATTACAGAGGTAATATGAGACAGATCATCTAGGGCCTTGTGGGCCATATAAGCTCTGGATTTTGTCCGAAGTCTGATGGTAGCCACTGGAAAATTTTTATTAGATGAGGATGTGATTTAATTATATTTTTAAAAAATTTTGTCTGGTCTCAGTGCTGAGAATACATAGGGTAGAAATGAGGGGGAAATAGAAGAGCAGTTAGATGGCTATTGAACTCAGGCTGGAAAAAATGGACTTGTGCTGGGGTCAGTAGGGGCAGGGGAATCAGAAGTAGATTCCAGATCTATTTGGAGATAGACAAAAGGTTGGCTGATGGGTTAAGTAAGAGGGTGAGAGAAAGAGAGGGTTCGAGTTTGGCCCCTAGGTTTTTGTTTTGAAGCAACAGGTTGGATCATAGTATTAATTACTGAGAGGGCAGAGATGGGGGCAGAAGCAGGAGTTGGGGACTGAAATCAAGAGCTGTGTTTTGAATATATTAAGTCTGAAATGTCTACCAGACTCCATCTGGAGATGGTGAACAGGCAGTTGTTATGAATCTGAGACTCAGGCATACTTCTTGGGCCATCAGCAGGTAGGTGGACTATAAAGCCAGCAGGTTGGATGAAGTCATCTGTGGAGACAATGTACACAGAGAGACATCTGGGGTTGCCAACATTTAGAGTTTGGGACAAGGAAGAAAATCCAGCGGAGGAAACTGAAAGGAGGCAGCTAGTAAAATAGGGGAGAAACTTGCAGAGTTTAGAGTTTCAGAAGCCAAATAAGTAGTTTAATATAACTCTCACCAAAATATCAGTGATTTGTTTTTATTAACTAATAAAATCATTTAAAATATACCAGGAATTGTAATGCACACCTAGGATATTGGGCCATCCTACCACATACTTCTTTTATAATAACTGATATAGACATGATATTTTATGACCTTGTCAATGAAAATGAACCCCTATATATAATCTGTATAACCCCTCCATCTTTATACTGGCATACTTGTTTCAGCCACCTTGCTGGTGCCCTTGTAGCAAGGTAACAAAATGTAGCCCATGCTTGAGAAAATTTTGCCTAGGAAATATTGCAAAAAAAAATTTTTTTTAAGTAGGTTCTGTGGAGCCCAACACAGGCTTGAACTCACGACCCTGAGATCAAGACCAAAGCTGAGATCAAGAGTAGGACACTTAACCAACTGAGCCACCAAGGCATCCCCGAAATTTTGCTTTTGATACTCACAGATTGATCCTATTTTATTTAAGTATCCATTATGCCATAAGAAAGCATATTAAACCATTGGGCAGTGATGAATTATTTAATAAATGATATTGGGACAAGTGTCTAGAAAAATGAAAACTAAATTGATTTCTTACTTCATTCCACACACCAAAATAAATTCTAGGTTGATTAAAAAATTAAATATTTAAAATTCCAATAATAGAAACATTTAAAGAAAATACAGACATCTATTTATAAAACCTCTATAGGAGGGAAGATTTCCTAAGCTTAGAAATAACAGAAGAAATTATAAAGCAAAAGATTAACAGATTTGAATCTACAAAAATGAAAATTCTATGCATAAAAAGCCATGAGGTAAATATTAAAATGGAAAAATGTTTTCAATAAAATATCAAAGTTAATATATTTTCTGCAAAAGAGCTCATGCAAACTGATATGAAAAGCTATAGGGTTGGGGCGCCCAGGTGGCTCAGTCGGTTAAGTGTCTGCCTTCAGCTCAGATCATGATCCCAGGGTCCTGGGATTGAGCCCCACATGGGGCTCTCTGCTCCGCGGGAAGCCTGCTTCTCCCTCTCCCACTCCCCCTGCTTGTGTTCCCTCTCTCGCTGTCTCTCTCTGTCAAAGAAAGAAAGAAAGAAAGAAAGATAAAGAAAGAAAGAGAGAAAGAAAAGAAAGAAAAGCTATAGGGTCCCAGTGATAACTGGTCAATAGAATACTCATAAAATAGATCATTACCTGAAAGAGAAAACCCAGCTGGCCAGCTCATAGGCAAGCATGTTGGTTCTTGATAATAATCAAAGAAATAACACAACAAATTGTTATAATTTTTCAGCAATACTATTACTAAAGATTTGTCTTTAAAAATCATAATAGGGACGCCTGCGTGGCTCAGTTGGTTCAGCGTCTGCCTTCAGCTCAGGTCATGATCCCAGGGTCCTGGGATGGAGCCCCGCTGAGCCACGAGCTCGCTTCTCCCTCTCCCTCTACAGCTCCCCCAGCTTGTGCTCTCTTTCACTCAAATAAATAAATACAATTTTTTTAAAAAAATTAAAAATAAAAATCATAATATACAGTCAGGTAGAGTTCAGTAAAGAGGGTCTTTGTTTATCCTGACGCTATACATTTATTTGAATTTGTATCAAGATCCTTAAAAAAAAAAAAAAGGTCCATACTCAATGGGTGACCCAACATCTCTATTTACAGACTATCTTAAAGAAATAATCCTTATCTGGAGAAAAATTGTTATTTAAATAAATAAATAATATGATTATTTATAATGGTCTTTAAATAAAAATAATATAAATGCTTTGCAGAGAGAGTGGACTTGAAATAGTTAAATTAGAAACCAGCCTTCCCTGTGACAGCCAGAAATCATTCTTAATGTTACAAAAGAAGCTTTACCATGTGCATATTTCTGTCCAGTGGGGATCTCTTTGTAGCTCTGACCCCAACCAGTAAGTTACTCTGTCCACCAAAAGGAGAAGAATTTAGTTGCCATCCCTACAATATGGGCAGAACAGAGAGTCTGCTGACCCGGGAACCCAGGGAACCCAGAGTAAAGGACCAGAAAGCTCCAAGGTTGGGCAAATAAAAGGGAGGCCCCTCTGATAAGAAATAAGCAGCCGTAGGCATCTTTGCAGAGCTTAGGGAAGGAAAACAAAGTCTCCTTTGTGATGAAATTGATAAAGACTATTATCTTGGGCAAACTCAAAGCAAAAATAGGCTTCTGCTGAGAAATGAGGGTCACCATAAAAGAAAATGACATTCCTTTAAACAAATTAAAAAAAGAAAAAGAAAATGATGTTCCTGCAAATACTGGTATAGAAAAAGAAGCCGAAGCCTGGGTGGCTCAGTTGGTTAAGCGTCTGCCTTCGGCTCAGGCCATGATCCCGCGGTCCTGGGATCAAGTCCTGCATTGGGCTCCCTATTCTGCGGGGAGCCTGCTTCTCTCTCTTTGTCAAATAAAAAAAAATCTTAAAAAAAAAAAAAAAAAGGCAGCTGAAGACCATCAACAGAATTCAGGTGACACCTAAAGGAGAGGAATCTAGACCAGACTAGAGACTGCTCACTTAGTGACATTTCATGCATATCATTTATTCACTCATTCACTAATTTATTAGTTGATTCGCTATATATTTATGGGGCAGCAAATACATGCCAGGCCCTGAGCAAGTATTGAAGATTACCTTAGTGAAAAAGACAAAGCTCTGCTTTCACAGAAAATAAACTAGTAGCAAAGCTAGGACTGAAACAATAATAACAAAAATTGTTATTTAAGTTCAAATGTGATAAGCACTAACCAAACAAAAAAGTTTTGAAATCTGTGGATAAATGACAGGAGGACCTAATCTAACTCGGAGCGTCGGAGAATCCTGCTTTGGTTTCTATGAGACTTGAAATTATAAGTGAAATTTGAAAGGTGAAGAAGATTTAGCTAGGGTAAGGGTTTTTACCAATTCCCTGGTGGAAAAGGAATTGGAAACCTTGTTTGGGGTTTACTGACTATATAATACACACATGCTTTCTATACAGTTAAGTGTCATTATAGTTTCTGTTCAATTGTTTGAATTCTATCGTATTCAACAAATTTTAGTATTTTTATAAAGATCTAAATTGTTCTTTTGGATAGATTTTCAGGCTGGGCAGGCCCTCTCCATCTATTTAGTCAAGATTCTGGTATTTAGCAACACTTCTGTCTGGGTATTCTAACATCACCAAACTATAGCCTTTTACGGTAGGCATTTCAAGATCGTGCATTCATTTAAAACAAGGAGACCTGTGTTGAATGTTCATTATGTGCTAAGCTCTATTTTTGTACCTGAAGTTGCTGTGGAGAGGAAGACAGATAAGGTCCTGACCTTATACAGTTTACATTCTCGTATTAGCTTAGATTTATGTTTCTAATGTTCTAATTAACATTCCCATTGGTAATATATAGGAATGACCGCTTTACTATATTCTCATCAGCGGTGGGCATTATTGTTGCTTGTTTGTATAATGAAGAAAAGTACAAAACAAAAATTAAGGCATGGATTGAATTGTGTCCCCCTAAAATAACATGTTAAAGTCCTTACCCCCACTACCTCAAAATGTGATCTTATTTGGAAGGAGCGTGTTTTGCAGATTTAATTGGTAAAGATGAAGTCATTAGGAGGACCCTAATCCAGCCTAACTGGTGTCCTTATAAAAAGGGAAAATTCGGATACAAAGACACACACAGGAAGAACACCATGTGAACATGAGGTAGAGATTGGGGTTATGCAGCAAACCCCCAGGAGCTAGGAGGGAGGTAAGGAACAGATTGCCCCTCACAGCCCTCAGGGGGAGCTATCCTGCCAACACATTGATGTCAGACATCTAGCCTCAAGAACTGTGCAACAATGTATTTCTCTTGTTTAAATCACCTATGCTGTGTACTTTGTTATGACAGCCCGAGCAAACAGCCCGAGCAAACGAACACAGGCATGTTTCTTACTTTGGGTTCCCCTGAAAGCAGAGATCGAGAAAGGGACCTGGGTGGTCATTCATGTTTGATATTTGTGCTCAGGATGCAAACCTCACTCTCAGAAGTATCACAGTGCTTTGTTAGTTTGTTTTCTCTTATTTTCCCAATGGGTTTAGATATAAAATATAGTCAAACAAACCAAAGGCCTTCATTGAACAAGAAAGGTCTCCACAGATTGCCAGATTTGGGTCATCAACAATGAGAACAGGATGCAGGAGTGGATCTAGGTTTCGTGGGGCTTGAAGTTTATTTAATATTCTCTAAGAGTAAAATTATAAATACAAAATTAGGAATAAAAGTTAGTATTTTAAAAAGAAATTAAAACAAATGATAAATATTAGAGAGATGATGTACTACAAATGCCCCTAAATACAGAAGTATTTAACATTCTTTTTTTTTTTTAATTATGTCACATCACTTTACGATGCTTTTTTTTCTTACATATTTTGGCTGCATATTCTTTGATCACCTCTTCACACCACATCAGTTTTGTAACATGGCTTTTTACAGAGAGAAAAGAAAATTAGTTGTCTTCCTCTAGCATGGTTGGTCAAAATTTATGTTTCATTATCGATAGATGGGATGCATGAAATATGTAACTTCACACACAGATGTACTCGCTGCCACAGGACTGTGAGCCAGAGACATGGGAATTCTACTAAAATCTATTTTAGATGATTTCCATAAAAACGTATTTGGAGTTTATAATTGTATATGATGTATCATCAAGTATATCCCTGACAGGAAAGAATTTCTGCCTTGATGAGGCATTGAAGATAACTGAATCCTCTGCTTATGATTTTATACATCTAATGCTTAGAGGAATTTTCCACAGATTTTCTTCTGGCTCTAATCACTGCAAACCTTGTTTCTCTCTACGTCCCACATACTTCCAGTGCTAGGTGTTGCAGGACAGTCTTATCCTGATATGACCTGTGACCCTGGTATTTGAAATCATAATAGCTGATAAATTGGCTCAAGAGCAGGAAGAACACCCAGGAGTCATTTCTGTACTGGATCGGTCAGTAATAGCTTAACTGTATAAGGAGGTGACTGTGGCCCTGACAAATATATCCCACTCAATCAAAACTTAATGTGCCCCCAACTCAACCTCCCTTAACCAGATCCCCGAAATAGTGGTGTCCACAGTAACACCATTGACAGTGGGGTAATAGATGGGAAGTCAAAGTGGAAAGAGAGTGGCTTAACCAATTACAAGGAAAGTATTTTGCTTTTGCCAAGTTCACAAAAATATAGAACTGTGTGAATGTGTTCAGATCCTTCCCTGAGCCCTAGAAGATGCCCATCCAGGAGGAGACCCCTCCATGAGAGAGGCCTTGAAGCTTAAGTCTCGCTTGCTTCATGGTAAACCTGCCTTTCACAGTGCAAAGTGAATGATCTAAGCTTCATCACAGGTATGTTTTTAGATATTTAATTTTTGATCATTTGTACTTTGGCAGCAAGGAATAAAGTTTAGACTCTCTTTCTGGGGCAATGGCGGACTGTGATAAAATGGAGAGAGAGTGGGCAAATGAGAGAAGAATCGTTACAAGAGTTGCAAGTGGTAGTAAGCACGGAAATAATAAGCTATGAAAGCAAAATATAAGCCTTTTCTCTTTTATATCTACTATAAAGGATAGGTGATGCTCTTCAAAGACAAGATAAACCTGATTTATTTAACTGAGGGAGTCAGAGACCTTGATTTTGTTCAATCCAGAAAGGTCTGTGCTATAAGGTCCTATCTATCTACTGAAAGTTAATTTGAGCTATTACTTTGTATCTTATTTTCATGTGGGCCTCAGACCACCTTATTTTAACATGTTTATAATGGAAAGTACACAAGGTTTGTTTTTTAGCAATAGCGGTAATAAATTGGAAAATGGCTAAGTCTGTATTTGTCATAATAATGATAATGATAATATTAGTTTGTGGGCCCACTGAATTCTGTTTGGTTTGTGTTCTTTGGTCCCAACTGCATCAGTGTTGAGGTAAGAATAGCTCTTGGCTAGTCGGTAGGTTTCTTTATAATAAAAGGAGTGCTCTTTTGATTAATAATTAAATTGCACTGTAGATCTTCAGATAAAGGAAAGGCACAAGGAAATAAATTTCAAAGACATTAACATGCAATCTATGTTTTCAGTGAGTATAAAAACAAAGCAACAATCTAATAAATCAATAGAGGTAACAAGGACTTTAACAGGTTTTGACTTTGGTCTAAGAAGCTAGAGATTACTTAGATGTTCTTCCTAACCAAGAAATACCCTGCTCCAGGTTTAACCATGGAGCTACGGGGTGGAAGGATGTGCTAACAAAGGAGTCAGGTTCTCTGACCGCCTTGATTTGTTCTCTTCCGTATTCATTTTCTCCCGCTGTTGGAACAAACGAGCACTAACTTGTGGCTTTCAACAGCACGGATGTGTTATCTCCACAGTTCTGTAGGTCAGAAGTCCCATAGGGGCCCCACTGGGCTAAAATTACGGTGTCAGCAGAGTTGTTTCCCTTTCTGGAGCTTCTAGGGAAGAATTCATTTCCTTGCCTTTTCCAGATTCTAGGGGCTGCCCACATTCCCTGGCTCATGGCCATGTTCCCCCATCTTTTATGTCAGCATTGCCACAGTTCTTCCATGGGCACCTTGCTTTCCATCCAGAACTAGCAAAGATTCTTTACTTTTCAGGGCTCACGTGATTAGATTGCGCCCACCTGGATAACCATTTGTGATCACATGGATGGAGCTAGAGAGTATCACGCTAAGTGAAGTAGGTCAGACTGAGAAAGACAAATGATTTCACTCATACATAGGATCTAAAAAACAGCACAAGTCAACCAAGAAAAAGCACAATCTGATCCATAAATACAGAGAACAAATGGATAGGTGCCAGAGGGGAGAGGGGTAAGGGGATGGGAAAAATGGGTGAAGGGGAGCGGGAGATACAGGCTTCCACTCATGGAATGAATACGTCACCAGAATAAAAGGTGCCTCACAGGAAATATACTCAGTGATACTGTAATAGCGTTGTATGGTGACAGATGGTATAGCTACACTTGCGGTGAGCAGAGCATAAAGCACAGAGAAGCTGAATCGCTGTGTTGTACACCCAAAACCAATGTAACATCATGTGTCAACTCTACTCAAATAAAAAATTTTTAAGAAATAAAAAGAACTTTGAGGGTTGCATTTTGTAGGAGTTGAGTGGCTATCTAGCCTGCACATGAGACCAAAAGATAAAATATTACTACTTTGGCTACTATTTGTCTTGGCTTGATTTAAACTGCTGATTATACAATAAAGCCAAAGGGCATCAAAGTCCATTTCCCGATTCCTGCGCAGTCCATTTCCCTTCATTGCTACTTTGTCATTTTGTGCTTTCCTGATTTGGCCCAAATATTTGCCTTTTGGGTGGGGACCACAGCTTACCAGTCAACCCCAAATTCTTTTACCTATGTGCCATTATTCAACTTGCAAGTAAGTAAACTCGGGTCTCACAGGGTTCCTTTGAACTTTACAAATCAAAGGAAACGGACTCTTTTTAGACGAATATCTAAGGCAGCACCGTGAGCGTGGAGAGAGAGATGTCCGTCACAGCTGCAAGTTAGAGGTCGGACCGAGAGCATCTGGCCAGGCTGTCGCCCTGTTGACTAGAAATCTTTGATTGGGGAAAATGGTTGTTTTTTTATATAAATGTTGGCCTCTGCTATGTAATCCTTCCTTTTTAAGCTTTGCCATTAAGACTATTTACAGTCAAGACACGGAAGCTCTCGCTTGTTCTTCCTTTGAGTTGTTTGGCGAATTGTTTCCCGCCGGTAGGATGCCACAACCAAGGCTGCTCTTTGTACACTACAATGATGGCTGGGTAAATGAATGCATGAACAAATGAGACAGCGCTGTGTGGCTGGTGAGCCCAGGCCTGTGGAGTCTTGGCTCCGTTGGCCTCAGTTTCCTCATCTAGAAAACGTGGATATAATATCTACCCTGTAAATTTATTGTAGGAATTTGCGATAACGTATGTAAGATCCCCGAAACCCAGAAACTGGCAGTAAATCTCTTTCAATAGGAATCATTACCCAGTGTTTTGCTCTTTGGGGATTACACAGCTAACCCTCAATAATCCACATGTGGGTTATTCTCTTTGCAAATTAGCTCCAGCACAATTTTGAAAGTAAGTAGATTTTCCCACGAACTCCTCATTTACTCTTGGCTGACTTCCCACCACCAATCTCGTGTGTGTTTATAGAATGCAAACAATTTAATATTAAGCAACGTATTACATTAGTAGAAAGGTAAATCGGCGGCCACAAATGGGATACATTAAAAAACCAAATATTTATGACATTTGGATTCTCTAACTTGCAGTTACTTGCCAAGATTGTTGAACAAGCCAGATGTAAAAATTTTAATTCTATTGTGTTAAATAGGGGGACAGGATAGCCGGCTAAATAATTGTATGGTTTTGTATATTAAATTTTTTTTTTTTTTTTTACTTAACACCCTTAGATCAGGTCTATATAAGAACACCAGTATTAATTTTCACCAAGTAGCTTTTCTGACATCTAAAATGTTTGCTGTCACTGGCTCAGTTGGGATCATCAGATCAGTCATGTCTGACCTCAATCCCTTCTCTGGAGCTCTGGAGAGGAGAGCTAATGTAATCATGGCTTGCTGATGAGTTATCAGCCATTCCATGGAGCTGAATCCTGTAGATTAATAATGGAGAGCTAGCAAGGTTAAAGCCATGGGGAAAAGGCTGAAATGTAAATACATGGGGATGGTGAATAACAGTGGTAAAAATTTGAAAATGAGGTTATTGGGTTATAGTACAGAAGAGTAAGACATCACAATTCCAAACCAAATTAAAGTTACTGCCCTTCCAATACGTACCAGAGGCTAGTGGAGGAAGATTTGAAAAGAAGGGGAAAAAATGACACTTAAGTCTTCCCGGTGTTTATTGAGGAAGAAGAAAAAAATGAATAGAAGGAAAAGAAGCAGGGACCAAAGAACCCTCACCGGGGAAGAGCAGGCCTGGGCGTCAGCTCCGTGAGCTGAACCCCACGTGGCCCGTGTTGGCCGGCTCCCACACCCAGAGGGGAAGGTGCCCGGCTTGTGCTCTTTTCGCTTTTCTTTTATTCTGTAACGACTTTATTGAGATAAAATTCACACACTATAAAAGTCACCCATCTAAAGAATACAATTCTGTGGTTCTTAGTGTATTCACAGGTATGTGCAACCATCTGCGCAGTCGATTTTAGAACATTTTCATTGCATCAGAAGGAAGCTTTGCCCCCCAGGAGCTATGACCCCTGCCCCCTGTCTTCCTATTCCTCCTCCAGCCCTCAGCAACCACTTACCTACTTTCAGTCCCTGCAGATTCTTCTCTTCTAGACCTTCCATATAAATGAAATCATATACTGTGGTGTTTTGTGTCTGGCTTACTTCACTAGGCGTAGTGTTTTCCAGGTTCACACACGCTGTAGCCTGTGTCAGTGTGTCATTCCTTTTCATGGCCAAATAATATTCCATTGCACAGATAGACCACATGTGCTGATCCATTCGTCCAGTGAGGGACATTGGGGTTCTTTCTAGCTTTTGGTCATTATGAGTATTATGAGTAAACATTCACGTGTAAGTTTCTTGTGTGGACTTATGTTTTCATTTGTCTTGTGTACATACCTAAGGGTGGAATTGCTGGATCAGAGGGTGACTGTCCCTTTTCACAGAACTGCCATTTTGCATCCCCCTAGCAGCAATTGTATGAGGTCTCTCCACAGCCTCGCCAGCCGGCTACTGTCATCATTTGGTTTTACATAGTTTCTTCTCTGTGACAAAAGAAATGCAATGAAAACATCAGATTTGCATTTGGGGCACAAGAGCCCACTATTATTTGTATTCTAAGAAATGCTTCTTTTCTATTTCATGCTTCTACTACAAATGGGAGCTGACTTTTTTCACATGTACTATAATAATTTGGATGGTGAAGGGAAAATCGAATGCTGCATAGGAAATATGTGAAAAATAGTTCTTACATTACAACTTAAATAATAAACTGCCCCAAGTATGTCTCACACCGCCCCCCACCCCCACCAACTGGCAAACTCTTACTCATCTTTTGGATCACTGGGTATTTTCCCCATGTCACTGGCTTGAGTTAGGTCACCTTGGGGTGAGACTCCCATAGCACTTGAACTTCCTCTGACACAACATGCATCAGAGTTTATTCTTGTTATTAGATAAATATCTGTCTTGTCCTCTAGTCTATAAAGCACTGGGGCAAAGTGACCTTGGCTACCTTCCCCACAGTACCCCCAGCATCTAGCTTATGTGTGTACTCCCTAAATATTTGCCAAAAGAAGGAGCAAGGAAAGTTCTACACTAACATTTTCCTGCTTACTAACTTACTTACTAACTTTTCCCTGCTTACTCACTTTTCCGTGAGTGTGTATAAATGAGGTTTAACCATGGAATTTGCTTTGTTTGAATACAAAACGTCTCCGCTGCATCTTAGCTTTTTGCCAGGTTCCAAGAGCAGCCTTCTTTTGCCAGCAAATTCCTCCCTGAATCAGCTAGCATCTAAGGTATGTTCAATATTTGTCTAAAAACTACCCTAATCTTCCCCAACAGAGGCCAGAGTGTAGCTGAAACAGCTCTTCTGACATTTGGGAAGCTCTGATTCTGTCAGTCATTTTCTGTTCTTTATCATGTTTTTTTCAAAGGAAAAAGCTGTTTTCCTGTGCGTGAGGACATTCTCTCCTATCTAATAATGCTCAATTGTCTTTCTGTTCCATTAGTGTGCGGGAAACCTGTCCGATTGAGATCAGAGCTGTGGATGTCAAAGTGTCTCATTTTATATAGACATGCAGCTGTCAGATCAGAGATCAAAGGCTTGCCTTTAGTGAAAACAAGTCATTTTTATCAATATGACTGTAGAATTTATACGAATACAGTTATCTGGGTCAAATGATTGACATTTGTACTTCTCGAACTCCCACCATTTCACTTTATTTTTTAAAATTTTTTTTTATTTTTTTTGAGCTCCCACCATTTTATCAATGAGTTGGTTTTCCAAATAAAAGGACATGGAAAACATCCTAAATGCTCCCTTCCCTTCCAATCCTGCTCCTTCTGTTGTGGTTCCTATAAAGGAGGCTTCATAATGGCGTCCTAATGGGTCACCCTTGAGAGATAATGTTTTACTTGACTGATAGCATTAAAATTTTTTAAAAATTAATGGCCAGTATTTAAAAATTGGGAGATTTCACATAAAGGTTTGACTTTCCAACTTTTCTTGATAAATCAGTCACCAGCAATACCGGGTGGTATTCCCACAAGGCAAATATAATAGTGCAGCCTCTAACATGATACCCAATGCTCCTTCACCCACTGGATGCTAGCCCTTGTGAAATCTCCTCCCCTTGTGTGTGGGCTCGACCTGGTGGCTCACTTGTAATGAGTGAGTACAGCAACAATGATAGGATGTCACTTCTGAGATTAGGGTACAAAAAGACTGACTTCCATCTTGTTCTCTTTCTTTTTCGTTTGCTGTGGAAGGAAGCTGACTGCCATGTTGAGAGCTGCCCTAAGGAGAGACCCTGGTGGCAAGGAATTGATGCCTCCAGCCAAGAGCCAAGAAGGACCTGAGGGCTTCCAACAGCCGTATCAGGATCTTCCCCCAGTTGAGCCTTAAGATGAGATCACAGATGCAGCAGACATCTTCCCCATGGGGGAATTCAATCAGATTATTCAATCAGATTATTCCAGTTTACAGATGAGAAAATGGAAGCATTTGAACCCAAGCAGGTAGACTCAAGGTCCGTGTGCCTACACAGCCTCTTTCTTTGTGAGGAACCCTGAGCCAGAGGACCCAGCTAAGCCATACCTGGATTCCTGGCCTACAAAATTATATATATATATAGAGAGAGAGAGAGAGAGAGAGAGAGAGAAAGTATATATTTGTTGTTTTAAGACAGCAAGTTTTAGGGTAATGTGTTACATAGCAACAGATAACCAATATGGTAACTATCAGCAATCTGCCAGAGCTCAGAATAGTTGTGCCCTTTGGAAGGTATACTTTCTCTCTGGTCTGTGCCCGTCCAGCCCACCCCTGGTCACTGAGAACCAGCTCTACACTGTGGAGTAATCCACCATTCACTCAGTCACCCCATCAGGATCTAGTGTCATCCCTTAATCCACCCAGTTACAAAGTCCTGTAGGATATACCTCTGACTTTCATTCCCTTCTCCACTCTGCACTCCCTTATCATGGTTCAGTACCTTCCATTGTCTTACTTGAGCTTTGGCAACAGTCTTCTGATTCCTCTCTTTGCTTCCTGTCTCACTAGCCTCCAATTCATCCCTCCACATTGTAGAGAGAGTGCTCTTTCTAAACTCTCTCCAGGATAAAATCCAAACCTTTTGGCTTGGCTTCCACAGCCCTCCATGACCAAGCCAGCCTTGCACTCCAGCCCCATCTCTCCCACACACACCGCCCCCCACAACTGCCTGGAACCACATGCGCCAGTCACCCCCAGCTCCTCACTAATCCTCAGAGGTGTCTGTATGTCCTATCTCTGTGCCTTTGCCTTGGCCTGCATGAATGCCCTTCTCTGCCTTCCCTGTTTGGTGACAGCCACCTCCTCCGTCACTATCACCTCGTCTGTGAAACCATTATTAAATTGCATCCCAAGTCATTGCTCCTTTCTTGGTGCCCCTACAGCCTGCAATTCATGCTACTCTCAAGTAGTGAGAGTGCTTCAATTACTCAACTGCACTTGCTTTCTTACTGGCCATTCTTCTCTTACTGGGCGTTGAGCTCCTTGAGGGAGGTACAAAGACATAGCCATCTCTGAAGGTGCAATGTCCAGCATGGTGTCTGCACAGAGAAAGCACTCAATTCACAACACGGTTTCTATCAAATGACACCAACCAAACGGATTCCATTATTGCCCCTTAGTGCCACCACTTGGCTGTCCTGCTACCTGGACAGAGACCATTCAGTTCTCCCTCTTCTACTCATCCTTCAGGTCACAGCTCAAACAACACTCCCCCGGACCACTCCCTGATCCATAGACTACACCGACATCCCCTTTGGTAAGACTCAACACTGTTGTGATCATCTACATAGCATTTACCACATACCAGGCACTATTCTAAGTGAGTTGTATATATATCAGCTCATTTAATCTTCCCACAATTCAATCAGGTTATTCCAGTTTACAGATGAGAAAGTGGAAGCATTTGAACCCAAGCAGGTTGACTCAAGGTCCATGTGCCTAAACAGCCTCTTTAAAGCCTATTATCAGTAACCCCCAAGCCCCCACCTTGTACCCCCCCACCACACAAACCATTATAGGGCCCAGATAATGGGCCCTAAGGGGACAGGGTCACTCTACCTTGCCCTTGCTGTTCCCCAACCCCATGCCCAGCACCTGGCTCAGATTAGCTATATTGATGGATGGACTGAGTTCCTGAGAACAGATGGACAAAGGAAATTTTGGAACCAATAATTTATACCTGGGCCCCTGGACTGGCTGGACTTTGTACCTGATCCCCTGGGCCAAGGGATGCAACTCTTGAGTAGCTCACCATGTGCAGCCAGACAGAGCTTGCCACATTTCATGCAAGGCCAAATTCTAAAGCTCAATGGCGCAAAGGTTTCAGAGCAGGTTGCAACCTCCTTGGGAAGCAGAAGACATCCAAGCTCCAGATCTGCTACAAATGCTCTGGTGTTGGCTCTGACCCTGGCCACTGAGTGGCAACCAGGAATGACCCTCAAGAACATATCAACTTCTCACAATAAGAGAGTTGATGTCTCAAGCCCTCATATGGTCTTCCAGAAACTCCCTGCCATGAGTTCAAGTCCTCACAATTCTTCAAGGAAACTTTTCTGTCAAGATTCAAGATGAGGAGGGAACCCTTCATTAGGGCAGCATTCTCTAATGAACTTTGTGGATGAGGATGCTGAGGGTCAGCAAGTTCAGGTGACATACCCGTCACCACACAGCTGGTCAGTGGTACGGTAGGGATTTTAGTGTAAGGCCCTCTGGGGCTAAGTCATGCTTTCTCACATTCCACATTTACTCCGTGTAATTCCCATTCCTAAGAAACTGCTCAGTAGCATTAAGGTCTTGAGGATTCAGGGGTGAGGACCATGACGGACAGGGTCCAAAACATGACTCTTAAAAGTCATACTTAAGTGGCTTGGGCCCACTGTGGATACTGGAGAATCTCAGAAGTTCTTCCGTGTGAAAGCAGATCAGGGTCATAGAAGTGGAGAAACCCTATTCTGAGGAGCTGGTGACTCCCCTCCCCTATTGTTCCTCAGGCCTGTCCTTCCCCTTCATTGTCACTGTGTGCAAAAAAATAAAAAAGTCAGAAAGGCTCTTTTTGCGTTCTCTCTTTTTCCTGAACATTCATGTCAGCAGGTTCTCTTCTTTTCCTGAACGTTCGTGAGCCACTGATGTCCCGTGTTAAATGCACTGCTTTCAGGGCTGACTTTCAGGCTGGATTAAAAGATATACGGTCCTGTAAAGCGTTAACTTGTGGCTGTGCACTGCATTTTTAAAGGCCCAGAGAGCTGCTGAAGTATGAAATGACATATCTTTTACAAATGACTGACCTCATTTCACTCTAAAAACTCTGGACTCATTATTTATGTGGAGTACCTGTCTCCTCATTATAAATCTTGGAGAGAAATTTCCACCCTCACCCTTTCATGTTACATATTTTTGAGATTCTATTTCTGTTACTTGTAAAAAAAAAAAAAAGAAAGAAATTAGCAACCAGGGAAAGCATTATGGATACCCTGAAAAAAGATGAACTATTCCAGTGAGTTATGGAATTGTTACTATCAGATATGAGTTGATCGACCTCCTTGCCTATTATGTCCTTTCATCTTTGGGGTGTCTGTGAGGTTCGTAATGGGTATGGAAACAGGCTAACATCTGATTCAGTTAACCCTGGCTCTCAATTTACAAACTGAAAAATTTGTAGCAGCTCAGTTCAAAACACACATGCCTGTGTAAGAAGCTGATCGTGTGAGACTTTTATGTTAGTGAGTGAGACAACTGGTCACTTTAAGGCACAATTTGAACCTAACAAACTACTGTTAGGGTCAGATTTGCTACCTTAGCTCATATGCTGTTAATCTGAGAGTTAAGAAGTAAAGTAAAATCAAATCGAGAGTAGACCAGACAGAAGAGCCCGTATCCTGAGATGGAAACTGCACAGAATTTAGAATCTTAGCTCTGCCATTACTCACTGTGCGTCCTTCGCCAAATCACTCACCCTCTCTGAGCCTCATTTTCCCCATCTCTAAAATAAGTTTAAGGGTATTCACTTCACAGGTTGTGGCAAGGGTGAAATGAGAGAATATTAGTGAAAGCACTGGTTCCTCCTTCCTACTCCTCTTACACTGGGGCTGAAGACTCACCTGAGCCCGCCTGAGGCTTCCTCTGGTGATGCCGCCATAGTGTCCCACCCTTAGCCCTCCTTGCCTTTCTCTCATCCTTTGGTATTTTACCAAAGGTAAAATAGGTGTAGGTGTAGTTCCCTCTTCTCAATATTCTTGAGCAATCTTGTGTTTGCCAGTCAAATCATGGGTAGAAAATGGGTAGGAAATGAATACGTGCTGCTGAGGAGTGTAGGTGTGGGGAGGGAGCACGATGGGCCCATTACCACACACGGTGCACTATGCACGTTACTATCCATCCTAAGGCAGCCTCCAACCCACTGAACAGCTTGGGCAACCTTGACATTTGACCTCTTCAGCATAAGATGAGTCATTAACAAAGAGCCACAGCCTCAGGGCCCCAACACAGAATTGCAGGGATGCGGGGTGGAATGGCACAGAAGTGAAGGGCTTGGGCTCTGGTCTGCCCACTCAGGAATCCTGCCCTGTATTTGTCCACCATGGGACTGTGGACTTCGCCTATGTCTCAGCCACCTCAACTATGTAGTGGGAATATGAATAATTCTTTCTCTCTTTCTTTTCTTTTTTTTAAGATTTTGTTTATTTGACAGAGACGCCCAGAGAGAGAGGGAACCCAAGCAGAGGAAGTGGGAGAGGGAGAAGCAGGCTTCCAGCCGAGCAGGGAGCCTGATGCGGGGTCGATCCCAGGACCCCGGGGATCATGACCTGAGCGGAAGGCAGACACTTAACGACTGAGCCACGCAGGCGCCACCTGAATAATACTTTCCGATTAGGTAATTAGTGTTAATATTTGTTACAGACTAGATGTTTTTGTCCCCTCCCCAAAATCATATGTTGATGTATTAGGAGGTGGGGTCTTTGGGGGATGATTGGGTCATGAAGGTGGAGCCCCCATGAATGGGATTAGTGAGCTTATAAAAAGACCCCAGAGAGCTCTTTGGCTCCTTTCACCATATGAAGACAGGCCCCTTCCACCATATGAAGACATCGTGAGAAGATAGCTGTGAACCAGGAAAAAGGCCTTCACCAGGCACTAACTTCGCTAGCACCCTGAGCTTGGACTTCCCAGCCTCTAGAATTATGAGAAACATATGCTTGTTGTTGAAACCACCCTGTCGGTAGTATTTGTGTTAAAGCAACCCAAACTAAGACAATGTTAATGTCAGCATTCATATTATTTTAGCTTTTTGGTCTTGGGAAATGAACTTGCTCAGATCAGATTCTACTGGTTACAGAGAACAGAAACTACTCAAACAAGGTCAAGTACAAGAGGATTTTGAAGCGATAGGAGAGAATCCCAGGGAAATGTAGTATGGGAAATATTGCCAAGCCTCATGGGAACTGGAAAGTCGCCTTTCTGTCTCTGTCCCTAACGCATGTGTGTGCACGCATGCACGCACGCACGCACACACACACACAGAAAGACACAGAGAGGTTTTCTTTCTTGCCTCTGACCCGTTCTACACAGCACATCAGCACCCTCTCCTTCCCATGGCTTCTGCTCTCCCATACAACTTCAACTTGAATGTGGCCTTAGCCCGAGACAGGCCGACTCTGCTCCTGACACTCCTGGACCTCTGCCCATGCCGCCATGGGCACTGCACTTCCTAGTTAAATTCTAGAGAGGAGATGGCTGAATTTTGATTGGATTAAGGATTTGTTTGGGGTGGTCAGAGAGGGTGCCCCTGGTGAGTGTGGGTCACATGATTCTAGAATCACTGTGTCTAAGGCATGTGTGTAGGCTCATTAACCTAAGGACGAGTTATGCCATAAACACTTCAGAATACAATTTTACTTCAACTGTAAAAACTGCTACATTTTAATTTTCATAGAAAAAAAATTTAATAATACATTACTCATTTTCCCATGTTTTCTGTAAGTTTTTTTCTAATAAAAGAAAGACATACATATTTTATAACTTTTACAGACTACACCAAAAGAATATTAAAAATAAAAATCAGGGCGCCTGGGTGGCACAGATGGTTAAGAGTCTGCCTTCGGCTCAGGTCATGATCCCAGGGTCCTGGGATTGAGTCCCGCATTGGGCTCCCTGCTCCTTGGGAGCCTGCTTCTCCCTCTGCCTCTCTCTCTCTCTCTCTCTCTCTCTCTGTCTCTCATGAATAAATAAATGAAATCTTTTAAAAAAAAATAAAAATAAAAATCAACCTCCATCTTCCTACTTAGAAATTAACCTGGTTAAGTTTTTATATATTTCTTCCTTTTCTCTCCAGTGCTCTTTTCATGGTTGTGTTTATGTCATAATTATTTATTTTTGTAACATGATTTTTCTTGGTTTGAGTTCTCCAGGAACACATTCTGAAATACAGAGTTAAGAGCACATACTTCATTTTCAAAGTGACCCCAGGAAATACCAGTAAGGATGTGAGGAAGAGATACAGGGAAGGGAAATGTTCCAGTTACTGTGTAATAAGTTACTCCTGAATGGTATAAAACAACAACCACTTTATTTTGCATACGATTTTGTGCATCAGGAATTCGGGGGGGCTCAGCTCTGAGCCTGCAGGCATCTGAAGGCCCTGCTGGTCTGGACGTTCTAGGTGGCCCATTCCCACAGCTGGCAGTTGATTGTGAGGGTCTGCTAGGAGCTTAGTCAGGGCTGTTGACCAGAGCATCTGCATGTGGACTCTCCAGCACAGCTGCCTCAGAGTAGTCAGACTTCTTACCTGGTGTCTGGGTTCCCCAGTAGTGAGAGTCCAAGAGAACCAGACAGAAGCTGAGGGCTTTTTGTGGTCTAGCCTTGGAAATCATGGTGTCGATTCTGCCATATTCTTTTAGTCAAGGCTGTCACAAGCCCTCAAGGGAAGGGGATATAGACCTTACCACTTAATGGGAGGAATGCCAAAGAATTCGGGGCCTTTTAAAAATCATCACAGGAAGAAAGTCAAAAGATTACATATAATTAATCCAACTGGCATTGAGTAGCAAGGGAGCTGAGTTTTGCTGGGGAACTCTTGGAAACAGTGTAGAAAACATCTCAAAATTGTCCCCAAGGAAAGCTGAGGAAGCTGAAGTATTTAACCATCCACTTCCTGTCAGTAATTTGTTGGGCTGGGAATTTGGGGAGTGAGTAAGAATTTTCCTAGGAATTGACGGGCATTCCCCTAGCCCTAACTTCTAGCATGTTCCTCGGTCAGAGGAAAGCCTCTGGCAGAGAGATTCATGTGACCACAGGAAGCAGCCTTTCAGGAACAGAGATTTGTACAGAGATGAATGCCGCAGGGTTCTGAGGAAGATATCAACCATATCTCCTACAGCATAGCTTACACATTTATCCTTGTTATTAAATATTCTTTGACAACCTCTAATGGTTTTAGAGACAGTTTGTTGTTTAATTAACATCATCTTCAGCCTAGAGCTGAAGGCTGGGGGGAAAAAAATCACACCACTGTGTCAATGAATGCCAGTATGTGTCCTCTAACTTTAGACCACCAATTTCTCATCCTTCTGATCTTGTTGGTTGATACCCTCCCTACACCAAACTTTCACCTTTCTCCTCAAGATCCCTTCCAATTTGCATCCCTTTACTTCCAGCAGATGATCTAGTCTATTTCAATAACAAATGGAAGTCATCAGAGATGACCAACCTCAACTCCAGGCTTCCTACCCACCCATTTGTCTACATTGAATCCCTTTCTCATTCCTTTCTTCCAACCTATAAGGTAAGGAGTCCCTCCTTGAGTTCTAGACCAACCCTCATCCTCCCCTTCTCCACTGGGCCTCAGCCCCACCTGAGGTCCTCCTGTCTCCTCCTCCATCTTACCTGACTATCTCTCAACCTCTCCCTCACTCTCTGTTCCACCCTGCCTTCCTACAAACACACCCAGTGCTTTCTTCTGGCTAAACTAACACGCCCTTGCCCCTCTGGCAGCTGTGTAATTTCTCTCCTCACTTCCCATTCATTCCACAATCCACGCGTTTGAGCCCCTGCCACTCTCTTGAAACTGCTTGCCACGGTCAACCACCAATTGCCAATTGTGGGGGATGAGTCTTAGTTCCTGGCCCTTAGACCCCTGCTGCACTTGAGTCCACTGATAGCTCTTCTCTTTCTCAAAACTCTCTGTCCTCCTCGTTCCAGGACTCTGCCCTCTCCTGATTAACCACACCTTAGGAACATTTCTTCTCTCTTTTTTTTGTTGTTGCTCACCTTCCCTTGTCTAGACTGAAATACTACCATTGCCCATCTGTTGCTTGCTTTTGGTGTATACTTTTTTTCCTAGGAGATCTTATCCTCTTTCATGCTTGTACTTAGAAGTCAGCAGTCCCCTATCTGAAACCCTTAAGACCAAACGGCTTCAGAATCCAGAATTTTTCAGAATTGGGTAAGGTAATAAGGAGCATGTACTGAAAATTATACACTGGTCCCAGCAGAGTCTGGGACAGCACCTTGTAGTCAAATACGTGAATATCTCTGTAGCAAAACACAGAAATATTCACACGAAGTAGGACTTTTTTTTAAGTGGTTATAAATAGTTCTCATGTATGTTCAGGTCAGCTTTTGGTGTCAGAAGAGCACAGATCAGGTCAGATTTTGCCACTAAATGAATTTTTGAAAGACTTTTGGTTTTTGGATTTTTTTTTCTTTAATTTGGAAATTGCACCTAAGGGGTTGTGCCATCTATGTGCTGCCATAACTCTACTCCATGGTTCTGTCTGGAGCTTTAGGCTTATCTGACCAAAGGCCTGCTAGATAATCTCTACCTGGAGGTCTTACAGACATACCAAGCTCAACTCATCTGAAACGGAGTATCTTCCTTCTGTCAAAGGTCTGGTCCCTTGAGAAACAGTCACTGAAACAGCTGTCTTGTGTGCCAGAAATTTCCTGGGGAGTGCTCTAGGGAACAGCACCCGGAAGCCAGTGGGGCAATAGGATTAGACACAGAGGGAAGTTCAAATGTGACATGGACACAACAGAGGCCTCAGCTGATCTTCAGAGAGCTCTGGGGCTGGAATGGCCCTTCAGAGTTTTCCTGAATTGAGAAAAGGGAGCTTAGCTTTTGTGTCTTTAAGTTAACCAGTGATTGAACATGGGCTGCCCCTGGCAAGGGGCCATAACCTTAAGCAAAGTAGCTCCCTCGGGCCAGAGAGGACTTGGCTGTGAGCCCTCAGCTGCCATTACTTCTGGAGGCTGAGGGGATGATGGCTTCTGTCTTGAAAGCTATGTGTCATGGTATCCACGGGAAGCTCTCTTCCAGTTTCCATGTCTGCCATCCACTTAGGCACCCAAGTTAATAGCTTCTAGTCATCCTGGACTCATCTCCATCCCTTACCACTTCCACATCCAATAACTTATCATGTTATGCCAATTTAGCTTCTTAACGCCTCATCTTCTCCACTTGATGTTCAATGTCCTAATTCAGACTCACACCATCTCTTTCTTGCCTGGTTTATTGCAATTGCCTCCTACCTGTTCTCCTTTCTTCTTTCTTTTCCCAATTACATCCATCTTCTATATATGCAACAGAATGAACTATCCAAAACTCAAATCTGGACAGGGCATTCCACTCTAGAAATCTTCCATTGGCTCACCATTGCCTACAGGATATGCCCCAAGTTCCTTCACCTCTGTGATCCAGTCCCTGTCTAGCTTTCCTCAGCCCCTATCCCAACACTTGTTAGGCAGTATCCCCTGAGCTGCAACCTGTTCTCCTCTTGCCTCTCTGTTGCTTCTTATCTCCATGCTTTTGCTCATGTTGTCCTCTCTGTCTAGATGCACAACATCCCCCCCTTCCGCCCCCCAGCCTGGCTCATCCTTTAATACTTGACTCAGTTATTATTTGCTTTGGGTACCTTCTCTAACTCCCCATCCCCAGTCCTGGTCGGGTGCACCTTCTTTGTGCATTTATAATACATCCTCTACTGCACCTAGCACCATTAAAATTTGAGCTGCTGCTGCTTTCTGAAAACCAGGACAGTGGTCTCATCTTTTCACCCCTCTCTACCTGGCGTAGAACCAGGGACATAATAGGCTCTCATTAAAGCTTGTTGAATGAGGGCGCCTGGGTGGCTCAGTCAGTTAAGCATCTGCCTTCGGCTCGGGTCATGATCCCAGGGTCCTGGGATGGAGCCCCGCATCAGGCTCCCTGCTCAATGGGAAGCCTGCTTCTCCCTCTCCCTCTCCCTCTCTCCCCTGCTCATGCACTCTCTCTCTCTCTCAAATAAATAAATAACATTTTTAAAAAAGCGAGATGCCCTTAGTCTCTAAGGAATTTGGAAGCAAGGTTTCCAGGACCTTCAGAGGTCTAGCTATTTAAAAACTAATAATAATAAATAAATAAAGCTTGTTGAGTGAATGAATATAGGATTATAATAATTATAATAGCTAATGTTTATTAGCGTTTCATGTGTAGTAGTCACTGTGGTAAGGGATCCATAAACATTTTTTCATTTTATCCTTAAACAATTTTATGAGAAAAGTACAATTATTCCCATTTTCCTGAGGAAGAAACAGACTCTGAGGGCTTAAGCAACCTGCTCAAAGTCACACTGTTAGTAGGTGGTAGAGCTGGGGTTTGAATCCTAGTATGCCCGGCCCCAGAACATGAGTTCTTAACCACCATGCATATGGTTTCCAGGATCCCAAGAACATCTTCTTCACAGCCCTGAGGCTGCAAAGGCTCTTGGGAAGACACCTAGGACCCAGAGGCTTAGAAGTCAGTGTTTAGTCCAAAGTTCAGAGAAAGCAATTCTCCCGCATCAAACTTCAATGGTCTCCTACCGAACATTGAACAAAATCCCAGACCTGAAAGATGGCTCCTAAGGACCTGAACAACACAGCCCCCGCCTTTCACCATAGTCGCGTCCTCCTGCTGCACTCTTCTAGTCACACTGTCGTGCCCTCCTCAACCTGAACACCCCAAGGTCTTCCTAGACTCAAGTTCTTCACACATCCTTTGCCCCGTCTGTTTGCTCTTTTCTGTATTCTTCCCTTCCACCAAGCTACCACCTATATACCTCATTCAAATGTTCCTTCCTCATAAAAGGTTTTTGAAGTAGGTCCCATTATTATCTGCCTCGTCTCCTTGTTTCCTTCATAGCATTTATCATGATTTGCAAATATTTTATTGCATTTGTTTATTTCTGTCTGCTCTTTCCCCTAAAATTAGAAGCTCCATTAGAGTAGGGTCTGTTTGTGGTAATCCCAGCACCTAAAACGGTGAATGGTTAAATAAATATTTGTTCACAATTGTATGCCTACAGAATAGTTATTATTAAAAAAAACAACAACAACACAGATTAACAAGTGTTTGTGAGGATGTGGAGAAATTGGAACCCTTGTGCCCTGCTGGGTGGTGGGAAATAAAATGGTACAGCTGCTCTGGCAAACAATACAACAGTTTGTCTAAGTATTATAAATAGAATTACCATATAATCCAACAATTCCACTCTGGGTATATATCCAAAAGAGTTGAAAGCAGAGACTTAAAGAGATATTTGGACATCCATCCATATTTCTAGCATCATTATTTGGAATAGCCAAAAAGGGGAAGAAACCTAAGTGTCCACAGACAGATGAATGGATAAACAAAATGTGGTATATACATAAAATGGAATATTATTCAGACTTAAAAAGAAGGCAATTCTGAAACATGCTACAACATAGATGGATCTTGAGGAAATTATGCCACATGAAATAAGACCATCAGAAAAAGACAAATACTGTGTGGTTCCACCTATATGAGGTACCTAGAATAGTTGGACAGTTGCTCCCAGGAGCTGGACTTGTGGGCAATAATAAGGAGTTATTGTTTAATGGCCACAGGATTTCAGTTTTGCAAGATGAAAAGAGTTCTGTGGATGGATGGTGGTGATGGCTGCACAACAGTGTGAAAGTATTTAATGCCACTGAGCAGTACACTTCGACATAGTTACGATGGTACACTTTATGTTATGTGTATTACCATAATTAGAAAGAAAGAGAGAGAGAAAGTTGTATAGCTGTTTAGCAGTACTCCTGATTTCCTGGCTCACGGTCCAGTATCCTCTTATTTACATATGCTGGCTCTTGTCAGAGTACATTCTATTAACTAAGCATTTCAAAAGAGAAAATCTCTTTTCCCAGATGAGAAAATATTTCTAAGACGTATCATAAAATGATAACCCTTACTTTAGAATTAGAAGAAACTTTAGAGTTTACTAAAATCCAGATCTTCTTTATCAGTCAGGGTGAAGATAGGGTTAACTGAGGCAGGCCACCATTACTGAGGGTCAGGGGGAGGGAGTAGTCACTAGAATCTTCATTATACCACACCTCATTCTAAAAGTGAGAGCACTCAGGCTCAAAGTATTAAATGACTTGCTTAAGGTCTCCCAGTGATAGATATGGAACTGTCATGGAATTTATGACTCAATAAAGCTCCTACCCACGCACCAGTAGGGAAGGAGAAAATTAGTCTAAATCCGGAAAAATCTGCCACAAACAGAACATCTAAAGAAAATTTTGTTTTAAAGAGGGTGGTATGGCCAGCTTCCACAGAATTAACATTCATCAAGAGCTTTTGTGCTACGAACTTTGCAAGTCTGATTCATCACATGTTACAAAGAAAACAATTTTAAGATCATGAGTTTTCTTCCTGCTTTTGTCCTAACGATCATCACAGTTTATGGGACATTTAGAAGCTGAAGCAGAGTATTAAAGTATAAAGATTTAGTTAAATAAGATAGTTAAATCAAAGAAAATTGTTAAAAAGATCCTTAAAATCGCATCCTCAAACAAACATTTTTTATAATTTAGAGACTTTGAGACAACTTTGTAGACTCCTAGAAGTTCACAAGATGGTACTTTGAAAAACTAAACACAAAATATTGACACTTCGGGGGAATAAAACAAGAATGGTACCCCCCGACACACACCAAGGATCCAATGCAGAATAGCAATAGTAACGAAGAGTCTAAGTTCAAGAATCAAAATTCTTGGATTTAAACCTGGCTTCATCACTTATTAGCTGTGCAACACTGGGCAGTTGACTTCAGCTGTCTTGCTAAGTTATAGATTTCCCATTTGTGACATGGGAATAACTCTACCTACTTCATCAGGTTGTTGCGAGAAACTGTATAAAATAATATATACAGAATACTTATCACATTGTCTCTCTGGCACATACTGGGTGCTCAAAAAATGTTAGCTAGTGGTATTATGGCATAATTTATTCTTTTTGCCACCAGGGGTGGTTATAAAGCCATATTTAATGACTAATTTCTCCCAGTTGTTCTGACTGACATTGATGTATTGATCTGTCGAAACCACCTTGAAGTCCGAATATTATGACAATGTACAATTATGAAGTCGCGTCTTAGGTGAGAAACAGTGAATGGTAATGCTAAGTTTGATAAAGGAGCAGGAGGAGGGAAAGGAGAAAGAAAAAGAAGAGGAGGGGGTGGAAGGAGAGGAAAGAGCCCAACGGTGGATGTTTTGAGGGGTGAGGGAGACAGGACGTGTCCCTTTGCCACCATGATGATCCCAGGATCCATAGCTAACCACATATTGGACCAAGGCAAAAAACTCAACAGAAACCAGTTTAAATACTTAATACATATAGGATATTATCATACCAAGGGTGCCCACATTCAGGAACGGATTTCCTTGAGGGATCTGTTACCACCTTCTGTCTGAAATTTGCAGGTGGGGCACAGGTATGGGGGCGGTGGGGTCTTCCTCTGACTCCACTTCTTAATTTGGCTGCTTCACCGGGTGGACACAGCTATCTGTGACCATCAGGACCAGGACTGCCCTAGGCTTCCAGGAAACCCCTACCTAATTCTCCTTTGAACGCCAACTTCCACAGATACCTCACCCATATGCACAGGCCAGAGACGGAAGGATATGAAAATAGCACAAGAACGGCCCTGATCCTCAAGGAGTTTGCAGCCTCGAGGTGCCTGTGGAATTGTTTACATGTTATTATACATTTGGCAGGTTTCTCCCTGGTCAAGTTTATCAACACAAACAGAAGATTAAAAAACAAACCACTCCCGTTATTCTTCCCAAAGAAGAGAATGTACTATTTACATCAATTATAGAAGTAACAGAAAAGCAGGATGAGGAAAACCAAGCCTTTGATGTGTGTGTCCCAGAATTAAAATGAAGTTGTCCTAGTTTGATGTGCCCATCATTAGCTACATTTAGAAAGAGCCTGCATTTTGCTGGCAGTAAAATCGGCTGTAAGTATTTCAGTTTCTTATTTGTAAAGCTGGTGACAGCCTTCGTAAGCCCCTTCTGCTTTCCTTTGGGGAGGTAGAAGGAATTTTCTCACTGTTCATGGTTTCCTTTACTTTATTTGAGAAATAAACAAAGGCAAATCTTGCTCATACCATCAAGTGTCCAGTTTCCTAATTCCTTTGGCTGAGGTTTGAACCAGTTCTCTAAGTTCTGTTTCCTTCTTTGCCTTCCCTTTCTGTGCCCCCAATGTTGCTGGTTCCAACGGTTTGTTATAATTATGAAGGTTTTGTCATCTTTTCTCGTAGATTTCTGGTGGTTCTTATACGGAAAGCATTCTGCATGTGAGATTAACTTGTGTATGTAGTATGTTCCTTTTGTGACATAATTTCATAACCTCCCTTTGAAGAACATCATATTCAGAAACAGAAACCTAAAAATCTGAGTTCTGGCATGTTCTGGGATAGGTGATCTAAGCGGGTATCTATAAACTGTCAGGACAGTGCGTGTTTACTTGAGAGATTTTTCTGATAATCTAGAAATTTCTTCAAATTGGAGGATTTGATCATTATCTTAAAAGAATACTACATACAATGAGTGTCTAATATTAGGTTCTATGTTGCTTTAAGTTATAGCCTATGTGCTGTGTAGCTACTAGTAAAATAAAAGGCAAGTGGTTTAGATAAAGTTCACCATTATTCTATAAAATAAGTTAAAACTATATCCTGAAAAATCAGACGGTCAAGTCTAGTCATATTAGTAATTGACAACAGTGGGGAGATAATAGAGACGTGCTATCATCATAGAGAGAGGTGACCTGAACCTCATGTTTTACAGGGGGAGGAGAAACCATGTACTCATTAAGTGCTTGCTATGTGACCACACACTGATGAGTGCTTTACATGTGTTGTTTTATGTGATATTTTCAAACTGCTGTAAGACTTCCATTACCATAACCTGTTTATATAAGAAGAAATGGAGAGGTTCAATAATTTGCCCACAGCTACATGGCTGGAAAGTGTTGAAGCTGGGATCCTTACCACTCAGATTCCTAAGTATATCTCTTTGCCACTAATCCATCAGGGATATAGATATATCAAGTAATTTGGTTTCCCTTACATTAAAACTTGCTTTGCATACCTATTAGAATGGTCAAAATCTGGAACACTGACAACACCAAATATAGGCAAGGATGTGGACCAGCAAGAACTCTAATTCATTGCCAGTAGGGATGCAAAATAGCAATGTCACTTTGGGAAAGAGTTTGGCAATTTCTTACACAACCAAACATGCTCTCACCACGTGATCCAGTAACCACGCTCCTTGGTATTCACTCAAAGGAATTGAAAACTGTCCACACAAAAACCTGCACATTTCTTCATAATTGTCCAAACTTGGAAGCAACCAAGATGTCCTTTAGTAGGCAAATGGATAAATATACTGTGGTACATCCAGACAATGGAATATTATTCAGCGCTAATAAGAAAGAAAACTATCAAGCCATGAAAAGACAGGAAGGAAACTTAAGTGCATGCTACTAAGCGAAAGAAGCCAATCTGAAAAGGCTACTCCAGGTTCTGGTACCAATTCCAATGTTGGGGTGAGGGGGTGTTCTCCACACCAACAAGTGATTCCCCAATACCAGCTGGATGTCTTACCATTCAACTCAGTTCTGACACTATCTATCTAAAGATGGCATCCGATCCCACAGGTTAAGGGCTCAGTCCTACAAGACTGCTCTCCCAGCCACACACACACTTCCGATGCCACCTGCAAGTCTAACTTGTCCCCTATGCTTTTGGCCAACCGGCTGGATGAGAGCTTCCAACACTCCCTTCCTGGGATCTGTTCATTGGCAAGAGCAGCTCACAGAACTCAGAGAAATATTTTCCTCCCTAGATCACTGGTTTATTGTAAAAGGATATAATTTGGGGACATCTAGACAGAAAAGATGCATCGGGCAAGGTGTGGGTAAAGGGGGCTCGAGGTTTTCACGCCCTCAGAATTTGCCACTCTTCCAGCACCTTCACACATTCATCAACCTGGAAGCTCTCCAAACCCCATCCTTCTGGGTTTTTATGGAAGTTGCCTTCCTTAGGCATAATTGATTAAATCATTGGTCATTGGGGATTGAACTCGATCTCCCCTCCCATGGGGAGTGGGACTGAAAGTTCCAACTCTCTAACCACAGAGTTGGTTCTCCTGGCAACCAGCCCCCATCCTTAGGTGATGGCCGAAAGTCACCTCATTAACATAACAAAAGGCACCTTTGTAGCTGCCATCACTTAGGAAATTCCAAGGGTTTTGAGATCTCTGTGCCAGAAGCTGGAGGAATACCAAATATACGTTTCTTATTATAAATCACAGCATCACAGCTACATACTCCATCATTCCCACTCTATGACATTCTGGAAAAGGCAAACTTATGGAAACAGTAAAAAGATCTTTGGTTCCCAGGAGTTGGGAGTGGAGAGGGATGAGTAGGTGGGGCATAGAGGATTTTTAGGGCAGTGAAATTACTCTGGGTGATACCACAATGCTGGGTACATGTCCTTGTACATTTGTCCAAACCCATAGAATGGACCACACCGAGAGTGAACCCTAATGCAAACCATGGACCTTGGGTGATATGTGTCAATGCAGGTTCATCAGCTGTAACAAATGTACCCCTCTGGTGGGGGATATTTATAACAGAAGTTAGGCATGTGTAGGGGCAGGAGAGTATATGGGAAATTTCTGTACCTTCCCCTTAATTCTGCTATGAGGCTAAAACTGCTTTAAAAATTGTCTTAATAAGAAAATTGCTCTGTATTGGATAATGGACAGTTCAATGTCAAAATGGATAGGTTTTATTACCTTGATGAACCACAGAATTCATTGTAAGATTACATTATTAGTGTGCATACAAGTAGAAGAGAAAGCATCTACTGTTTATTCTTCACCGAAGAATTCTAGCCCTGTGGTCCCTATGTAATGTGTGGTTATGAATGAATGAAATCTAAACAGTGTCTCTGTTTAGATTATTATTCCCTGAGCTGAGTGCAAATATATTAAAAGAAATACTAAAATATTTATAGTTGTCATTATTTATGAAGTCTATTGGTCAACTAGGTTTTGAAAATCTCATTGTAACTCATTCACGCTTCCTTTTAGAACAGAGCCATATTAGAGATGTGGCTTTGGGAGCTGCTTCATACCCATGGAAGCTGTTTGACCTTGGAAAAGTCAATTAACATCTCTGAACCATTGATCGCTTCCAAATTCAGATGATCAGACAGTCATTTATCTCCAAAGTAAGCTCAAAACATTGGGTTCAGGCATTTCAGGGTGTGTATTCCTCTCAAACTCCAAGTAAATCACAAGAGGAAGGAAGCCCAGCAGATGGTAAACTGGCTGCCCTTGAAGATGCCCTTGAAGAACTGCTCGGCTTTCTAGCTCAACTTCACCCTGGCAATGGCCAGGATGGCACAGTGGGGTAATAGTTGGTTTTTGATACCCCTCTGGTAGGATCTATGCTATGGAAGTCCCACCTCCTGGATGCATGATATGGTCCCATCCTACTCTCCAACTGTTCTCTCATATACCCCTTTTCTACAGTCTGTGGGCTCCAGCCAGACCACGGCTGTGTTCGCTGACCCCCAACCATGCCCAGCATTTCTACTCCAGGCCTCTCCCACTAGAATGTTCTTTCCACAGCTGCTTGTCAGCTCTCTAAGAACACTATTTTTTCCACTGGAGCAGAGGCTGTACCTTGCCCCACATCGAGCACACAGCCTGGTGTATAATCTGAGCTTGACAAATATTTTTTTAAGATTTTTAAAAAATTTGTTTGAGAGAGAAAGAGAGCATGAGTGGGGGGCGAGGTGGGAGGGGAAGAAGGAAAGGGAGAAGCAGGCTCCCCACTGAGCACGGAGCCCGATGCGGGGCTCGATCCCAGGATCCTGAGATCATGACCTGAGCCCAAGGCAGATGCTCAATCAGCTGAGCCACCCAGGCTCCCCTTGGCAACTATTTTTTGAGTAAAACAAAATTAACAAAAGGGGAAACCTAGCAAATGGAGAAGATGCCAATATCACCTGTTGGTGCCCAAATGTGCTTCTTGTATACCTGGTGACACCGGTGCCTTCCACACACACGTTACGTGTTGTCTTAAATGTCGCCTTGTCACTTTCTTCCCCTTTTCAGAGCTACCCTTTCATGCTTTCTCCTAAACCAAAAGCTGAGAAGTCAGGACACAAGTACACCAGTCCCCTATGCCTCTTGACCCCAGACCCCCTTCTGAAGTAGGCTTACTTGAGAAAAAAGATAATTATGTGCAGTATGTGAGGGGAATGACAGAGAAGGATAATTATTAATGCGGGATAGAATTTAGCTTAAGAAAAACTAGGGTAAAATTACATCCTCTTGGATAGTTATTAAACCAAAGAAGTATCTTGAAATCCTGACTATTCAGAACGGGGTGTCCAAGGAAATTCTTTTTTTTATTACTATTATTATTATTTTATTTATTTGACAGAGAGAGACACAGCAAGAGAAGGAACACAAGCAGGGGGAGTGGGAGAGGGAGAAGCAGGCTTCCCGTGGAGCAGGGAGCCCGATGTGGGGCTCGATCCCAGGACCCCGGGATCACGACCTGAGCTGAAGGCAGACGCTTAATGACTGAGCCACCCAGGCGCCCCTCCAAGGAAATTCTTAAGAATGACTTTGCAGGAACACCTGTGGAAGCAGGATGCCCCAAGACTTCAGGCACAGGCCACCAAGCCTGCGTGTCTAGAACATGCGTCTAATCCCAAGTGTGCATTTACTGAATAGTTGCTGTGATGGGGGACACCATCCTAGGCTCCTAGCTACTATGTATTGAACCCATCATGGTGCTAGGGAAATAGTACCACCCCATTTCATCCCTCCTGCAACCCCAATGAGATAGGCATCACTATCTATATTTTACAGATCACTCAGTTGGGTGTCATAGAAGGTAACTCACTTCCACAAAATCCCACATGGTTAAGTGGCAGAGCAGCATTTGAACCCAGGCTTTTCAGACTTCAGACTCCAAACTCATCTACCTTACTTCACGGAAGACTTTGCAATATAACTAAAGAAACTGTTCTCAAGAAACAGTCACAAGTCAGGATAATATATGACAAAGTGCTAATTTTAAACATTGATAAAAGTTGTTGATTTCTGATAGCTCCCTAGGCAGTGACTATGATTAACTCACCCACATCTGAAAACAAATTAATGATGAGTATGTAGTTAAGTGTGTACTTTCAGCCAAATACCAGGCAAGTTGCCTTTAGATACATCAAGCAAACTTATCTTACAGTTATCTGTGAAATAGGGATTATTATCAATACCCCCAATTTACAGAAAAGGAAACTGACATTCAGATTAATAATTTATTGAGGGCCACGTTGCCATGTTTTTCAAAATGTGGTTTGAAATGTGGCTAGCACTTTTGTGATAGACTCTTCCCACCAGGTTGCTACAATAGTAAGATGTTAGTTGGAGCCATGGTGCCCATCATTGCTCTCATTTGGTGACAATGTGCCAGAGAATGAAGCCAATATGGTGAAAAGCTTGGTGGAAAAGTCGGGAGGGACTGGCCCCTGGGGATGTTGTTTGAGTCTCTGAACGTAGCTGTGCCTGAAGCTAGGCCTGCTTTTGCATTTGTCATCATTTGCTTAATTTGCTATGAACTAGGTTTCTGCCAGTTTCAGATGAAACAGTAACTAACGTAGCTATCACATATCAGGGCCTATTCTATACCAGTATATTAGAGTACATTAAAACACAAACCTCATAGATGCCAGGGACCTACTTCATTCTTTATCTTCAGCACTTGCCACCATCCACCACACTACATATTTTGTGATTTCACCAGCTCGTGTGTATCACGACCCCCCATAGAAGGTAAGCCCCTTCTGAATGTCTGTCTCATCCATTCCTCCACGTCTGGCTCTGCGTACAAAGCCTCACAGGCATTCTTAGATTGCTGAGGAGTTCCGGGCAGAGGAGTGACCTGACAGGACCTGCTGTTTTGACAAGGTTACCCTGTGTTGAGAAGTGAACGAAAAGGAGCATGAAGAGAGGGAGAAGGGAAAGCAATTTGGAGGCTATGCAATATCCAGGCAGGAAAGATGGCAGCTGGGACCAGGGTAGTAGCAACGGTGGTGGTGGAAAGTGGTCTGATTCTGGATATATTTAGAAGTAGAATCATCAAGATTTGGTGAGAAATTAGATATGGAGACGGGACAAAGGGAAGATTCAAAGATAACTTGAGGGATTTCACTTCATTGTACAGACCTCTCTGTCTGCTCTATAAATTGATTTAAGGGTAATTGCATCTTCCTTGCCAGTCATTGGTTTCGGGATAGGCAATATCCACATTATAGCCAATGGGAAATGACAAGACAGCTCCTGGGAGCTTCTCCATAAAAGAACAACAGGAAGAGAGTCACCTTCTCTTTGCTCTAGATGTAGTTGCTCCTGAAACAGCTACACCATCTTGATACCAGCCTACAGATGAAGCCTGGAGATGGGCAGAGCTGAGAAATGGAAAAACCAGCATCCTCAGTGACACCAGTGAGTCACTGAGTCAACCAAGCCTCGCTCTGAACTTCCTCACAAGGAGATATTACATTGCTGGATTATTGAAGACAGCTTGAGGCAGAATTTCTGCTGCGTACAACCTAAAGCATCCTGAGCCAAGACGCTCTTTTGTAGGTTTTACAGCTTATCCTTTTTAGAATGAAGTACCAAAGAATTTAGAACTAGTTCCAATGTGTCCAAAACAATATATCCTATATTGTAACACTCTTGGCTAGTGGAAAAAGATATGGTGGGAGGAAAAGGGCTGGATAGGAAACCATCCCACAGTTATAGTCGGAAACAAATTATATGTACATTGATTTATGACATGAAAGGAAACAAATCAGTTGAGGAATTGTGAGCCCAAAGCTGTGGTGCCCTAGAGCAGTTTTTCTAACTGCAGCTTGTGATCTGCTGGTAGGTCACATAAACATTGTAATGAGTCTAGAGTAGCATTTAAAAAAAATGGAATAGAACAAGTAGAATCGGATAGAAGAGTAGAATAGAAAAGAACAGAAGAGAAAATATCAGAGTACACACTAAGAATTATTATCTTGTGGGAATTTTGTTTCAGTTATATGTTTATATATGTGCCTACTGAGTCATCACGTAAAATGTTTGCCTTACTTGGGGTCATGGCCAAGAAGATTTGAGAAATACTGTCTAAGAATAAATGGACAGTATTGACCAGCCCTCTTTACACACAACACTCTAAACCACTAGTCCTCACTGGTCAATTTGCTTTAATTATACAAATACACCTAACACCTTTTCTAATGAAAAATATTCTCATCATGTGGCTGTAATAAAATGTTTCTTCTCAAATACATACAGTGCCCCAGTTGCATGGAAGCCGGAGCACATCCAGGTCACCTGGCGGAACCCCTGTGAGTTCCCTGGGTCTCAGACTGACCTGCTGTGTGGAGCTTGCTCTTGTGTTCTCTCCCCAGAGTTTCTCTGAATATCATCTTTGGTTTCGGTCTGATTCTTGCTTCTTATGCCAACACTGGGAGAGGAGGCAAAAGAGATTTATTTCCATAACATTGTTGGTGAAAGTACCCTCAAATTGGTGTAGATTCGTATCAAAGCTCAGTTTTTTTTTTTCATTCCAAAGAGATTAAAAGTTGCTCCCCAAATTTCAATTTCCAGTGCACTTAGAGGTTCATGAGGAGACCCGTCATGGAGCATGTATTCCTGTCAAGTGGCCCACTTATTCCAAGGGCTCTTATAAATCGTACCAGTTCATGATATGGAAGGTTTGATAAGATAAGGGGTCTGTGCCCTGTGCTGATGGACCAATGTGCTGGCCTCCTGTCCTTCAGGAGACAATCTCAGGAGGAATTCTGTATGCTCCTCAGAGGTCCTTAAATCTCAGAAACCGAACCCACTCTTGATAACACACACTCCTGTTGACTTTTCCTCCTTCCCTGTCCCACCCTCCTTTTTCCCTCCCTCCTGCTCTTTGGGATAAGCTCCCCAAAAGGACACCGCGCCCAAATCCTTGGGCGGGACTCTGCTTTTAGGGGAACTAAAAGAGAATCTAAACGAAACAGAATCTAAGTGACTTAAGGAAAAACACAGCTAAAGAAATTACTTCATGAACCCAAACAAAGCCTTCACAATATGATATTTAGAAATGTTTTGAAGAGAATAGGAGGGGATTAAGTAATAGGGAGTAGTCCTTGGGAGTTGTCCTTGGAAGAGCAAAAGAAATTGAGTCGGAAACTCAGAAATCGGTGGCAAGATTTAGCAATCTTACAGAGGCTGGTTGTCTCTGAACCCATTTCTTATCCACCTGGGAGCTGAAAAAGTCCACAAGGGGATGGGCAGCAGTTGAAAACAATGAAAATGTATACCGAGGATACCCTCACACCCAACTTCCTCTTCGGAGGGATCCCAGCACATGCTGGCTACCCTTTTACACTAGATTCATATCTCCAGGTAAAACAGGGGAACTGAGAGTGTGAAAGTCTACTCTGGGGAACAATCTTTCACAAATAAAGATCCAAAAGAAAAAAAGAGGGTGAAAATCAGAAAAATAAGTGATTTTAAGATTTTATAAACATAACACTGTTTCACTTTAGAGAAATCTTCACAAATTATAAGAAATTTGGAAGGCAATTGAATTAATACAAGCTCTAAGGCACAAAAATATATTTGAGTGTCAAAACGCAGCATCATTTGCAAATACTCACAGAAATATAATCTGCTTTACCAAACCGATGCCTTAAAAAGTTCCTTAGGTAAATTGGCCTGGTAAAGAGTTAAAAACATAATGTGTGATGTTGAATATTTTTCAGTTAATGAATGCTTGAAATAATACATTGTTATGAGCATTTTAAATATCTTCCTGTACTTCCCTTTACATTATTTGTAAAGCAAAAGATATTTTTTAAGTGGTAAATCCTTGCTCAACCTTCTTTTAGAATATCACAAATGATGCTTTAGTGGTGTCTGGATTAATGGCATTCTCCTGCCCTGACATGTATGACAGAGTATGACATACAAAAGCTGAGAACCTACAATTTTTTCCTATATTTAACAGTGGTCAGATCCTTATTAGTGTCGAATCAAGTTTTGGTTTCTAAATTTCTGGAGAGCTGTAGAGGAGTTGGCAAAGGTCCAAAGAGAAGCAACAGAAACCATTAAAATGACGGAAAAAAAGACCTGCGAGAAAGAAATGAAAAACATTGAACTGGCTTCGCCTTGAAAATTGCAGGCAAGGAATGATTTAATAACTTTCTTTGAGAACAGGACGGTTTATTTGGAGGAAGATGCTAGCTGGCTTTTCTCCATCTCTACAGAGATGAAAACCAGACAAAATTGGATTAGAATGCAGCAAGAGTTTCTTTGACCTAAGGCAGAACTCAGCTGCAAAGGTGATTAGGCTCTGTCATTACCATTACCAGAGTGCTTTGAAAAATAGGCTCAACAACCATTAGCTGTGGGTAGTTTAGGCCACTGACTGGAGAAGGGAAAGCCTTTCAACTCTGTGTTTCCATGTATCTGAACTCTCAAAAGCCAGGTTAAAGGGTTAGTCAGAGCAGAGGGGAGACCAGATTTCCCACACCTGAGAACAGGATCACCACTATATATTGTCTTTCTTTCTGAAACTATCATCGAATGAATGATATTAGCCATAGGCTGAAGTGATGCAACTCCAAGAGATGATGTGCGAATATTACTAATGAAACTAGCGTTTCCCAAGTTTCATAAAGGATTCATGGAAATCGTGTTCAATCAGCTCTAAGAGAAACTGTGATTTAATAATATTCATTTCACGTCTATTGAACACCTGCTATGTTTCCAGCCGTGTGCCAGGCACTGGAGTTTGCAAGTCAAAGACGACGTGGTCACTGCCCCCTGGGAGTTTATAATCCGGTGAAGAGAGACATATGTTACTGGCTAATCCTATATTAGGGAGCAGCACAGCATGCTGTGGGAGCACCTGAGGGACACCCCTCCTCCACAAGGGGTGTTCTGGGAAGGCATCCTGAGAAGGGGCCCTGACGATGAGCTTTGGAAATAGATTAGGTATAAAACTGGTACAGGAGGAATTTCTTATAGAGAAGAAAATGGATGTTAAAGGAAGAATAATAATAGAGGAAGAATACCAAGAACGACTATGTGCCAGGCACTGTATCAAGTGCTTGATCAGCATGATTCTACTTAATCATCATGACCTCCCTCGTGTATTCATTTGCAGACATCTGAGCACCTGCTGTGTTCCGGGAACTGTGCATACAACGGTGAGTGGAAGAAACAGATTCTGCTCTCCTAGAGCCTAGCCCAATGCGGGATGCTATATAACAATCAAACAATCATAGAAGTGTGATGGATGGAAAATAAAGGGAAAGTTGTTAATTACAATATTTGTAATTTCCTTCACTCTTTCAACCATCAAAGAGAATTCTGCTTTTGTCTTCCAAGCTTCTCCCATCTCACTGCCTCTTCTGCTCCATGCCAACAAGAATTCTTTCTTTGTCAGCTGAGTTCCTGAGCTGTCGTGATGCCAAATCTAATTAATGGGGAAAGAGCAACTAGACTTTAGAATTAAGGACAAGCAATTTGTGCAGAAAGAAAGAAAGAGAAGATAGAAATAATTCATTAAAAAATAAAATTAAAATGTTTAAACTATTGCTTATAACTTTTATCGACGACCTTATTATATTTCAGGAGCAGTTCAATGCACGTTGCTAACATAATTGCTTATAGTTCTTCCCCAAACACTGGAAGAAGTACTGACCGTATCCCTACTTTACAAATATGAAATCTGAGGCATAAAGAAGTTAAGTAATCTGCAGGAGGTTACAGACTTCATAAGTGGTGCAGCCAGAGTTCAAAATCAGTGGTGTGACCCCAGAGTGCACGCTGGCAGCAGTGGGAGAGAAGGTTCTCGGAACTGTAATACAAAGTGTGATTGAGAGGCAGAGGAAGGGCAAGATGGATGTTCTAAAGTGGAGTGTGGATCATTAACTGGATCCCCTTGATAGTCTCTGGCTGATTTTAGTAACACACTGAATTGTTTTTAATTACTCACCTTGAGTTCATGTCTCTGAGAGTGACCCTGTGCTGGGACTGGGCCATGTGGGCCAGTTGTAATGTGGGACATAGAGCCCAGGACTGCAAACTGTGCTGTGCTTTGAAAGAAAGACACAGAGAGCTCTAAGAGAAAAGGCAGAGGCCCATGATCTGGCCTACGGGGTCAGAGAAGCTCTCCTGAGGAAGTCAAGTTTGAGCCTGATGAGGCGGCTGAGTAATGATTACCTGGGTGAACTCCAGGCAGGGGGAAGAGTGTGTGCAAAGGCACTGAGGCAAGGGTGGAGAAGGACTTTGAGGAACCGAAAGAAGATATGGAGCCGGAGCACTGAGAGAGAGGTGAAGATAGATCTGGTGAGGCAGGCAGAGAGGTAGATCATGGTAACACTCCCTGAGGCAGAGAGCACTGAAAGTGGGCCAGGTTTGGGATGTTCTTTCAGATTCTTCTGTCATGAATCTGTCTTCAGAGATAAGGATGTTCCTTTCCTCCAGGTGTAGTGAAGGTACCTCTCACATGACGGTCTTAGGACCTGCTTTGGGAGAAGGTAAGAAAAGTCCTTCCTATACCTGCCATTTCTCAAATTTCCTCAGCTTGAAATACTCAATGTGCCAAGGTGCCATATTTGCCAAGGTGCCAAATATCCCCTATTTGGGGGTATTGTGTCCTGAATTTCATCAATGGGATCATGGCTGAATCCCAGCTCCAACCCAGGTTTGAATCCCAGCTCCATCTCTCATGAGTTATGTGCCTTTGGGAAAGTGACTTACTTCTTTGTTGCCTCAGTTTTTCTGATCTAGAAAATAAGCTAATAATATCTAATAATACATATATAGGGTTGTATGAGGATCAAATAAGTTAACATATGAATATCTGCTGTTATTATCACCAGATGAGTTCAGAGACGGACATCTAATTTTAAGTCAGATTCTTTTTTTTCTTTTCCCTTACTTTTTTTTTTTTTTTTTTAAGTAGTCTCCACGCCCAGTGCGGAGCCCCATGTGGGGCTCAAACTCACAACTGTGAGATCAAGACCCGAACTGAGATCAAGAACCAGATGTTCAACCAACTGAGCCACCCAGGAGCTTCAGTATAAGCAAGATTCTACGGTGGGGGAGATATATAGGTGGAGGAAGCAGTATTCAAAAAGGATGAACCTGGGTAGGCGGAGGGTGCTCAGAAAACTACTGGTTTTCCGGTTTGGCTGAGACCGAGGGTACATGTAAGGAACAGAAGACAGAGAATCAGATTTTTTGGTGGGCATTGTATAAGATGCGCACCTGAGGAACATCTATTTAATTCCAAGGACCCTCAGGAACTTCTGAAGGTTTTCGAACAGGTACATAATAAGACCAGGGCTGTATTTTGGGAAAAGTAATCTGGCAGCCACAAAAGCGTGAATTTTCGTGGGAAAGACTGACTTTGCCCTCACCGAGAAATCTTGCTGGAAATTTTTTTTAAGTAGACTTTCATCCTGGCAAGCAAATATATTGAGCAGCTGACAAAATATGCTGGTCTATTTGGCAGTCATGCTTCTCAGGGTAAATTAATATAATCTATGGTTCGTAAATCAGTCCATCCATCTATCCATCAATTGACTTGTTTATTACTTTAAAATGCATTTCCTTTTAGATGGCTCTAAGAAACTTATGAACACATGCAAATACAACAGTTAAATAAATCAGAAATAAAAATCAAAAACTATATAGGGGAAATGGAAAGGTAATTATCTAGAATAAGGATCTAGAATAAGATGGTAAATTTAACTGATCATTACATTAGCTCTAGCCTGCTAAAAGCCCAGGCATAAAGGGAGTCTAGAAAGAGAACTGTGTAGTTCTTAATGCCTAATAAAAGGACATTTATTAGTTTTTTAAGGTAAGACTAGCCTTTTCTTCCTGGAGTCTAACAGAAAATTAGCATATGGTTTCTAATGAAGTCCAGTTTTTAGACAATGAAAAATCAAACTTCACAGTCATTTCTTGTGATGCATTGGCATGAGTGGTTCCTCAGAGCCTTGCAATTCCCCTGAATTGGTAGAGAGGATTTTCCGAACTTACAAAATCACGGACTTGAAAAGAAGTATGTCATAAACTTGTCATACACATAGATGCCCGGGGTAGAGTAGCAACGGGAAGGCTATGTTTTGTCTGTCACAGAGGATGAAGTCAGGGAGGTGTCATCACCATGGAAATGGACTGGCTAGCTTTCTATTACAAAAGTAGGTTATTTCCACCTATTTTTTAAATACGAGCTATTTTAACATATAGAAAAGTGCAGAAAATAATAATGAATATCCTTATTTCCACTACTAATATTCAGCAAGTGTTTCTATATTTTCATGCTTGAATCCATTTTTTTTTTTTTTTAAGAAACAAAGCTTTAGAGAGAGTTGAAGTCTCTTTTTCACTCGATTCCAGTTGGCTCTCTATTTCACTGGAGTCAACCAACATCATGAGTTGGTGTGTATCATTTCCATCTGTGTCTTTCTAGTTTTACTACAGAGATATGTATTCCTAAACAATACATGATATTGATTGGAATCAAACTGTAGGAATTATTCTGCAACATTATTATCCATTATTGTGTGTTTGAGATTTAGTCATCAATATCTAAACATAGATGTAGTCCATTCAGTGTTCTGTTCTGGAAAAAAAAACCTTATATGCGATGTATGCCCAATTAATATACATACAAGTTGTTCCCAATTTTTCAGTGTTATAAATAATGCTGCACTGAACATCCTTATATATGTCTCCTTGAGCACCCATGCAAGTTTCTCTTGGGAATATTCTTTGAAATGGAATTGCCAGATCATGAGGTATAACTATCTTAAAACTTTATTAGATAGGGTCAAATTGTTCTCTGAACTTGCTGAAATGATTTATACCACCACCACTCAACCATCAGAACTCCTATTTTATCCTAACACATGGTATTAGCATACTTCTTTTTTTTTCATAAACAAGATGTGTGAAATGGTAGCTCACTGTTTTGATTTTACAGGATTATTGGTAAATAATCTTATCTCTTCAGATGTTTATTGCCCATTCAGGTATGCTCTCTTGTGAATTGCCTTAACAAATTTTCTAGCCATTTTTGTAACCTGCTCATTTCTTTTCCTACTGTTTTGTATGAGTGCCTTCTTACACATAGCGGTCTTTTTATAATTTGTATTTAGTTACATAAACTTTTTTTTTAAAGATTTTATTCATTTATTTGAGAGAGAATGAGAGATAGAGAGCACGAGAGGGAAGAGGGTCAGAGGGAGAAGCAGACTCCCCGCTGAGCAGGGAGCCCGATGCGGGACTCGATCCCGGGACTCCAGGATCATGACCTGAGCCGAAGGCAGTCGCTTAACCAGCTGAGCCACCCGGGCGCCCGGTTACATAAACTTTAAATACATTCTCCTGCCTGTGACTTGTTTTCAGAAATACTGGTGGTTAACTTTGGTCCATGGAAATTTTAAATGATACTACCCTGAAATCAAATAGAAGAGAAAACTCACCAAAATGATGTGTATTTTCCACTTTTTGTTAGATAAATACAATCCTACTTTTGCTAATTTCATTAGTCTCTGAAGAATAACTCAAGTTTGGAAAGACCTGTAGGATAGGTGAGACAAAAGGAATAACCCTGCCTTCAGGAGTATTGTGCACACAATGGCCTGGGGGAGGGGTCTGCCAGGCTAAAGTATATGGGGGTGTAAAGTCCTTCCTTATCATCATGAAAAGGAATTGCTGAAAAATATATCCTCAGACACTGAAAAAGACTTGACACTTTTTTCAAATTATATTACGCTCTAGAGAACACAGAAAAAAACTGTTCCTTTGAAAGCTTATAAACCAAGTTAGAAGGATATAAATTTCATTTTTCCTGTGAGTTTGCATTTACCTTTCCTTAATAACAGGATGCGTTGTAGACAAGGTGTGTTTATGTCCCCCTGTGACAGTACCCTGGCTCTGTTTAACTTCCTTTGACTAGTGTCCCTGAATTCACTCCTCTAAGATACTTTTCAACAATAATCAGTTAGACATCTTGATCGAAAAAAAAAAAACCTAAATAATAAAAATTACACACCCCCAGAAAAAAATTTAGCAAGAAATGTCCAGATGCACTCTTATAGAACAGAGAACATAGAACACTTTTATAGAACATAAAAGATTTTAATTACTGGAGAGAAATGCTGTGGTCCTACACGAGGACAGTTATTGAAAAGATGTCAAGTATCCCCAAATTTATCAATATGCTTAACATAATTACCAATAAAATGAACTGGTAAGAATAGCCCAAAAAACTCTAAAAACAAGAATAATAAATTATAATTGCCTTGCCAGATCTTTAAACGTGCAAAACTGGTGCCAAAATGCAAAGTCCAAAAACATGTAAAAGAAATTATTAAATGATGCATGGACTTTTTAAATCAGTTTGAAAGGGATAGGCAATTCAGTGTATGATGTGAATAACCATTCACCCAATATAAAGTCAGATCACTACAGAGGTGCCTGGCTGGCTCAGTTGGTAGAGCATGAGACTCTTGATCCCAGGGTTGTGAGTTGAAGCCCCGCATTGGGCATCGGCCAACATTAATTAATTAATGAATGTAAGATCACTACTTCACATCATATGCTGGAATATATTCCAGATGAATTAAAGGGTTAATTGTAAAAAAAAAAAAAAAGATGTCATAAAATTATCAAAAGAACATAGAGATGTTTATTTATCTATCCTTGGGAGCACAGATGGCCTAAGAAAAGCAGAGAACATAATAGGAAAAAAGTCAACAGAAATGATTACAAAGTTTCTTCCTGGTCATAATGATGATGATGATGATAGAGTTGAAGGGAAAATTGCCATCTTATCTTTATCTTTAATATGCAAATAAGTCTTCTGTCTAAAAGGGTGCCTACTGGGGCACCTGGGTAGCTCAGTCCATTGAGTGTCCAACTCTAGATTTTGGCTTGGGTCACCATCTCAGGGCTGTGGGAGCCTGCTTGAGATTCTCTCTCTCCCTCTCCCTCTGCCCCTCCCCCACATGTGCATTCTTTCTCTCTCTCTCTCAAAATAAAATAAAATAAATAAAATAAAATGATGCCTACTGAAGGTTGACAGAGTTGTAATGTAGGAAGAGAGGAAGGGAAAAACATTCACTTTTTACTTTGTACATTTTAAAAAGGAAGAAAATATGGTGGGTTTATGGACCATTTTTACTTTTCTTTCTCTGTATTTTCTAAGTTTTAATTTTTCTATAATAAGCACACACTGCTACTTTGGTTATCGGGGGAAACCCATCTTTTTAAAGTAACTCTAAAGTTTTAAAGTAGGCTAAAGGCTAAAGTAACTCTAAAAAAGAAATACGCTTAAAAAGTCAATTTTAAAAAAGCAAGTCATCCCAACTGAAAAATACGCAAAGGACATGAGTATAATAAAGCAGCTCATATAAGAACTAAAAATGGCCAAAAGGCATAATAAAATATATTTAATTTCACTAGTAATCAAAGAAATACAAATTAAAACAATCCTGAGATATCACAGTAGTCTGTGAAATTGGCAAAGATTAAAGAGAAAGATAATATTCAGAGCTCGTAAGGGTTTGAGGAAACATGCACTCAGGCAGTGCTGGTAGGAATACAAATTTGTACAACGGTTCCAAAATATAATTTATTGAATAGATCAAAAGACTGAAAAGGTGCTACCTTTGATCCCCAAGCTTTGTCTTCAGCAAGTTTTCTGAAGAAATAATCAAACAAGTGCAAAAAGACTATTAAAACATTGTTTGCCATAGTGAAAACTGGAAACTGTTCAAATGTCCATCACACAGGAGAGGTTAAGTAAATGATGACAAGTCTACAAAAATGGAATACTATGCAATCCTTAAATAGTTATGTAAGTCTACATTTCTTCAAATGGAGAGATGTCCACAAAATAGTGGAGAAGGCAGGTTATAAACAGAATTATAACACAATCACATTTTTTAAAAAAGTGTGTGTGTGTGTGTGTGTGTGTGTGTGTGTGTGTGTGTGTGTACAAAAGCAGAGAAAAAACTCTGGAAAGAAATGCCCACCTCTCTGCAATTTTTAAGGTATCTCTGTCAGGGTGGGATTGTAGGTGATATTGTAGGTTTTTTTCTTTCTGCAATTTCCTTTATTTGATTTCTAACTTTTTCGGCATGCATACATTAGTTTATACTCAGAAAAAAAGTAATACTTAAACAAAATAAAACAAAAAAATCCCCCACCATCTGTGATACACATCTTATCCTCTGGGGTGTCCCAGATTCTACTCTTGTTTGCCATACATATGTCTCTCATTCTGATTCAGACAGACCTGTGATAGAATGCAAGCCCCACACTGATGAGCTCAACACCTTTGCTTAAGTCTTAATCTAATGTTCAATTGACTTCTCTGTAGTTTAGAGATAGGAAAACTGTCTGAGGGTTATTAGAGATGCAAATGAGGTGCTGAAAACACATGGGCTACCCTAACTTCTGTGAAGTCCAGGGAAGAGTATTAAAACGGAAGTCCTCACGTCATATGTGAAATAGAACATACTATTACTCTTCATAGGTATACCCTCATATAGCAAGGATGCCCTCATAAGGACAAAATTGAAATTTTGGTATAAAGTTATGGTTTTTATGTATCTGAAAGTTGCCAAATTGTAAACTACTGAATTTAATTATTATTGTGTATAGATAGGTGTTCTGATGATGAGTGGGCTATGCTTATATGAGTAACAGAATAAAAATACAATTGTAATTGATGAATCATTACATACTTATTCCATAAAATGTATTTTTCTTGCCTTTATTTCATACTTATTTCTACAACAGTGACCACCTCATCTGTTGTTATAAAGAAGATTTTTACCTAATGCACGTGCTATTGATGGGTAATAGAATTAAAGTGTAATTTTATTCAGAGTGTGCACAGTCTGCATACATTTTGGTTTTGAAGTGATTAATAGAAATTTTTAAAATTTAAATTACTTTTATTTATACTTTAAAAAAGTTATTTTTCATCTAAGATATTTTAAAGTAGATATTAAATTAAAAGGCAAATACAAATTATAACAAATGACTAACAATCTTAAAAATGTATGTAAATGTAGCTGAATTTTGTAATTTTTTGTAGATTTAATCCAATCATATTAAAGACTTTTATATAAAAAATTTTTTGTAAATCCTAGCACTAAATGTCCATCAAGTTGCCAATGTAAGAATTGGTATCTTCCTGAGATAGGGAAACTGAAGGACTCCATAAAAATCTGCTTTCTTGGGGTGCTTGGGTGGCTCAGTTGTTAAACGTCTGCATTTGGCTCAGGTCATGATGCCAGGGTCCTGGGATTGAGCCCCACATTGAGCTCCCTGCTCCGTGGGAAGTCTGCTTCTCCCTCTCCCACTCCCCCTGCTTGTGTTCCCTCTCTCTCTCGCTGTGTCTCTCTCTGTCAAATAAATAAATAGAATCTTCAAAAAAAAAAAATCTGCTTTCTGCTCCTTTTCCTGCTAGGATCTATACCCCCAGGTTACATATGCCTCATTGAACAAATAATGTATGTCCTCTTTGTAAGGCACATGATTTCTTCAGAGTCTTCTAGCATAACAGATAACATCTAAGGAAGGAGTGGGTGAGAATGACCTGGGAAGCCATCATGTGCCTATTCTAGACCACAAGCTCTAGACATCTCAATGCCTAGATCCTCTGACTCCAAAGAATAAGTGACTTATGAAGGACACCCAAACCTTTTTCCTTGTTCTAATTGGTTCCTGGATGCCTGAGAGGACATGTACACCAAACCACAATCCTCAATAAAAATCCCACACTCCAAGCAAAGAAGAGACTTTCTCCTTTTCTTTCCCTAGTCTCCCAGACGCTCTATCTGTACTTGCAGTCTCTCTGTATCTTCAATAAACCCTGCTCTCACCTCCCGCTAGCTCCAGTTTGATTTCTATCCTGTGTATAGGCAAGGACCCTCTTGGCTGTTCCTGCGGGAACTGTCTGGGTCCTCTGACCTAGCCTGCCTGCATCATTGCTTTCATTCTTGCTGTACCTATGTTCGGAGTTAGTTGGACAGTTAGGTGGTCAGGGCCAGGGTCCCCAACAAGAAAATATGGAGTCAGGACAGCTAAAATAAAACAGCAGTGACATCCTGTTTTGCAGCTTAGACAGGACTGTACTAAGCATTCTGTTTCGCAGCCTTGACATAAATGACTTCTGCAAAATGTCCTAAAATAAGATAATTAGCCATAAAGCATCTGTCACTATCACCGGCAAGGGGCAGTTAAGACATAAGCCCCCAGATATCAGTAAAAAAAGACCATCAGCCTATAGACATTAACCAATAGGTAGACAGATACGAGACCAAAGCCCTAACTGGCAGACCCAGCACACCCTGATTGCTTAAGATAGTTCCAAAAAAGAGCTCATAAAACCCCCTAAACTTAGAAACTCCAGAGGTAACCCTCTCAGTCCCTCCCTCTCCGGGAGCTTTATACTATTGGTGAATAAACTTTGCCTTGCTGCCCACCACTTTTCTGTGGTCTACCTCTTCATTCTTCCAAGCCCAGAGACCAAGAACCGCGGGCAACAAAGGCAGAGAATTCCTGCAACACCTGGACCACAGGTTCTTCAACTTTTTGGTCTCAAGACTCCTTTAAGCTACTCAAAATTATTGAGGACTCCCAAAAGACTGCGTTTATGTGGGTTACATCTATCAATATTTACAGGTTAGAATTAACACTCGGAAGTATTTTATTTTATTTTATTTTATTTTATTTTATTTTATTTTATTTTGAGACACCAAACCATTCCTTTCTCCCGACCGGGAGGTGGGGATCGCTGGGGGCAGTGCGGGCGGTACCTGAACTGCGGCGGGCAGGGCTCAGGCGGGTGCTGGGGACAGCCCGCCCTCAGGCGAGGGTGGAGCTGTTCCAGGCCACATTGGTGTCCTGACTGCGGCAGTGCTACCACACAGCAGAGAGCTGCAGGAGCCGCGCGGACTGCAGAGTGCTCGCGGCTCCCCGAGGCCACGAGCTGGTCCACGACCACGTGCACCACGATGCGCTGGGTCGGCTTGCTGGTGACCTGCGCCATCTGCTCAGTGAGCTCAGAAAGGAGCCAGTACTGCAGAGAGGCGCGGGGGCCTTGATGTTCACCAGGAACATGGGCATGCTGGCGGAGGAATGGCGGGGACTCGGGAACCCACCGACAGGTGCTGGGGGCAGCCCCGGAACCTAAGTTAATACTGGGAAGTTTTTTCAAACACAAGAAAATAGGGATGCCTGGGTGGCTCAGTAGGTTGAGCGTCTGCCTTCGGCTGGGGTCATGGTTCTGGGGTCCTGGGATCGAGCCCCACATTGGGTCCCTGCTGAGCGGGGAGCCTGTTGCTCCCCCTGCCTGTGCACGCTCTCTCTCTCTCTGGCAAATAAATAAATAGGATATTTTAAACACACACACACACACACACACACACACACACAAGAATATGTAATTGCAGATTCCATCAGCTCTCAGAGCATTACCTCTTGCAAACTCCAGAAAACTCTGCTGTACCCTTGAGAAAGCATGAGAATGAAAAAGGTAAATAACATCTTAGTAGTTTTAGGAAAAAAATAGTTGGACCCCACAGATCTGGAAAGAGTCTGTGGGACTTCAGGGGTCCCCAGAACCACATACAACATACTACAAATTGAAGAGTAAAATGTCTAACGTTGCAGCATGAGCCTTGGTCCTCATTCCCCCTGTTGGTCTGAGAACTCCTTTGCATCAACGAATTGGAATCTGAAGAGAAGCCAGAAAAGGGGCAATTAACCATTACTGCTAAATGATACTTCCTAATGCCAGGATCTATTGCACTGGAGCTATCTAAACAGGAAGGCTTAGACAAGTTCATTTGTCTTTTCTCTTACTTAAGTACTTCGTCCACTTGCCCTGGGGGCCTGATGGTGTTGGTCCTAGAGTGGAGCCAGCCCTCACTGCCACATTCTGAGCGCTACTTTCCAGGGTCTTTTCAGCCCTGGCCAGTGACTTGTCAGTATCTTTTAACTTGAAATTCAGTTCTATTCAGGAGTTCCCCTTCCCGGCGCTTTTTCTACCTCCCCTCCTTTCTGATGCCTTTCCTAAAGTCCTGGGGGCTAATACGGAATACTGAGTGGGGTCATTAGCAGAGCAAAGTGGGCTGCTCTGGACTCCCGCTAGAGCAGCTTCCCCAGCCCCCACCCCAGCTAACCCTGGGCCAGCCTTGTTCTTGACGCACACAACCCGCGCACCTTGCTCCTGGAAACAGTGAGAGCCCATCTCCACGTGGGGGCCCATGCTGCCCCCCTCAGCCCCTTGGAGTTGATGATGCCTCCAAGACGGCAGCAGTAGCCTTCTCCCATCACTGGCGTGGGCCTCCTACCCCACACCTGCTGCTGCTTGGTCTTCCTATTGCACCGGAGCAATCCTGGAGCCAACTTGCTCCCGCCTCCCCCCACCCCTCAGTTAACTTCTTCCCTGCAAAATCTTCTGGATCCCTTTCCAGGCTACTTGGATGTCATCAGAAACTTGGCGGGGGGGGGGGGGGGGGGGGGGAGTCCCTGGCCTTCTCCTGCTTACATCTTCCATGCCACTGTCCTGTTGGCCTTCCCCCATACAGCCCTCAAACCTCTGTCCATGGTTCATTTCAGACCACCGGGCCTCAGAGTTCTGTATCGGGGTCAGTGGCAGGTCTGATAAGGTACCCGCTCTGTCTATTCACACCCTGTTTGCATACCAGAGCCCTCAGCATTTGCTCCCCAAAAGCTAAGGTTGCTTTTCTCTTTACCTCTCCATTCTGTTTCTCACAAGTCCCCAGTGGAGCAAATACAAGCCCCACGTCTGAGTCTGACAGGAGAGTGGTCCAGGGAAGTAACATTCCTATTCCTTATTCACTAGGTTTTGTGCTTTTTTCTTTCCTTTTTTTTTTTTTTTAAATATGTGGGTAATTTGTTAAACATTCAACTCAGTATTGCTTATTCATGAAGGTAGATCAACAAAGGATCCTTTCCCAGAGGATCCTTGTGGTGTGGGACACAGTCATTGGGGTCCCTGTAACTATTCTGGCCTCTCCAGCAGGCCCACGAGGAACAAGGACCACACTGAGTTAGGGCTCCTGCACACAGGGCTGGAGGCAGCCACCTGCTGGGCTGTAGGGCTTGTAGCTTTAAGAAGGCCTGCCATGGCTAAGATTTTAAGCCACCCGTCTCTCTTCCATCCGGTCTCCCCACAATCCTTCCTGGCTTCCTCATCCCAGTCACCTTGCAATTGCTCCCAAGCCGGGCTTAGCTCCGTTCTGTCAGGTTTCTTCAAAGGGCCTCTTAATGTGGGCACCCTCCTAGCTTTCACACTGAGGATTACTTCAAAGTCTCCACAGCCCTGGGAAGGGAAGAAGGACAGTACAAGAAATCCCAACTGGAAAAAGGTTTGCTTTGGCAGCTGCTGGATTGTTCTGTAGGTGGGAGGTGCCTGCTCCAACCTCTGCAGCCCACTTGCCCTCACAGCCCATTACAGATGTTTTCTTTTGGTCTGGTTTCGTCCTGCCCCTTCTGGGCCTCTGAGCCCCTACTTCTAGCAGGCTTATGTAAATTTCCACAAGGCCTTGGCCCACGCCTGCCTCCCTGGGTCCCTTTATCTGTTGCCAACACAAGATTCTCCTAATCTTGCTCTTTGAGCCACACTTGGGAGAGGAGAGGCTCAAACACTCAGAAGGTAGGGCCCTTTGCTGTTTAGTTCCACGATTTATTTTGAGGCCACTGGGCTTTGCAGGAGTGAGTGGCTGAATGAAAAATCTATCAGAAAGCCTGCCCCATCATGTGCTCAGGAAACACTTGTGAGCCTCAACCCAGATCCTAAATGTTAGCGGGAGTATGATTACTGCTTTGTGCAGGGGTTACAAATTTTTTCAAAAAATGAAATCACCCTGCCAACTAAACGGATCACTGACTCCATTCACCCCGCTGGTCACCAGCTTAGGATCCCTAACTAACTTGCCTGAACTAGGAATTCTTGACCTTATTGAAATAATTCTGACCTTTTCTTGCAATGTTGGTTTATTTTAAGTGCTTTTGAAAAGGCCTAAACCAGAAAGCCCAAAAAACAATCTACACAGTAGCCTCCAGAATAAGTGTGTACCTAGATGTCCATAGGGGTATCTGTCCTTCGAGTGAACTTGGAGATCTGGCTAAGTTAAATATTGAGTTCTTCTCTTGATAAGATGGGACCCCAAAGCTTCTTGTTTCCCTGAAGACCGTCCATGGGATACCCACTGTTCTTTCTGTTTCTGTCCGGAGGCTGCTTGTCCCTTCCAGAAGGATCCCTAGGCTTGCCTTCAAGGGCTACCGCTTTTCCCTTTCTCTACCGACTCACTCACACCAGGAGAGGCCAGAGCAGCTGGACAAACACCAAGTGTTTGTAACTTTTACCAGTTAAAGTAACAAAGGCTTTTTCTCAGGCCCCCAACTTGCTGATGACGAGACATTATTTCCTTAACAAAAAACAATCCCGCAGAGCCTAAGCCACCTGCTAAAAATGCTTCCCGCCCATCTGATATAATTTGAGAACAAAACTTGGGAAGACAGTTTTCTGTAGATTGCTCTGGATTGGGGAGGAAGTAAGGTGCTCTAGTCTTGTGTTTTGTTCGCACTGAACCAACTCAGAAAGTAATAGGGCAATAAATGAGCCATGTGAAGTACTAGCCATGCAGGATTAGATCGGGACATGGGCTGCTAGGAAAATTTCCAAGAGTCCCAGTCTGTTGAGGGTGTGTGCGTGTATGTGTGTGTTCAAAACAAAAACACTAGAAATGTAATGAGAGGGTGAAAATTGTACTCACTAAACTCCTCTTAGGGAAAGAGCTGTATGTGGTTCAAAGGCATAAAGATCTTGTATAGCCACTTGGGCTGCGATTTAGAACCTCTGAGAAGCATCTTTGAATAAAAGTAGTTGGCCAACTAACTACATTCTAAGAAAGATAAGTGCAGTTAATTACTAAGCTTTTGTTTTCCTTTGTGAGGTATGGCCAGAGCAGAATTGCTGGGTCAATAGAGGGGGTGCTGAGTCCTGCCACCCATGTCTTCCTACTCTCCCCACCTGCCAGAGCACTTGGCATCTGTCTCAAACACTGAATGGAAAAGTCTAGAGTATTTCTTTAAATATTAGCTTGAAAGAGTGCCAACATGTTAACTTGCCAGGCAGCCAATACATCTGGCCAAGCCCCTGGACCTCAGGAGTTTGCCGTCTTGAAGATTTGACTGGTGCATAGTGTGCAGATAATATTATTCTAGGTGATTGGAGGGTGTTGTGGTTCTGGACCTACCCCTTAGGGAATGGGTGGTAGGTAGGTGGATCTCAAAGCAATTCTGTGCTTTAGGGATAAAAGAAGAAGCAGGACATCTGTGCTGTCATTCAGACAACTTTTACTAAGTAACGAGTCCAAAGTCATTAAACTCCCTAGTTCTGTGACCCCAGGCATCATCTGATTCTGGCCAAGACCCACGTGGATACAGGTGGTTCCACAGAGTCTCTGGGCCCCGTACCTGAAGCTCCCATCAGTAGGAATTAGGAAGGCAGATAGCTATGCGCAAAGGGACAGGGTGGGGGAGAAAGGGCCTAGGGAATGAAATCGTTTCTTTTTTTTTTTTTTTTTTTAAGATTTTATTTATTTGACAGACGACAGTGAGAGAGGGAACACAACCAGGGGGAGTGGGAGAGGGAGAAGCAGGCTTCCCGTGGAGCAGGGAGCCCGATGTGGGACTTGATCCCAGGACCCTGGGATCATGACCTGAGCCGAAGGCAGACGCTTAACGACTGAGCCACCCAGGCGCCCAATGAAATCGTTTCTCATGGCAGCTGGGCCAGAGGTAAGGTGCTCTGCAGAGAGCTTAAATGTGACTGACCTCCTCTGTGCCCAGTTCTTTGGTTGAGGTCCTTCAACCTAGAGAATAGCCCAGAAACCCTACTGAATCTGTGTCTTTACAACACATTCAAGTCATGTCTTCTGCCCCATGTCATTTGCCATGCCTACTGCCCAGGCACCTAGCTCTACAGCTATAATTCATTATTTATGCATCTATTTTATCTATTAACATGGATGTTCCACTTGTTTGCCCAAACCTGCTCTTGTGAGCCTCTGTCTCCCTGCAGCCAACTCCGGGCCCCTCCGCAATGAAGGGATCCTCTTGGGCTTTGCTCAAATTCCTCACTAAAATGAAAAGCGAATTCAGCATAATACAGTTGGTCTTTATTTAGACAAAAGGAAAGGTATTTTGCCAAAATTAAAATGGAAGCTTTGGAGTCAATCTTAAATATTTTTTAAATGGGGGGTGTACATATGCCGATGCTTGTGTGTGTGTGTTTGGTTGGTCCTCAATTAGTGGCACTAATTGCTCAGATGTTCTTGAACACCAAATAAATATAAGAGAAATTATCTTGATTTGATTTGCGTGTGGGGTTGGAATTATTCAATCTGGAGAAGTGTAAGGGACATGGGCCCAAAGAAAGTCACCATTAAGTAATAACTTAGAAAGAAGGAAGAAAGGAAGGAAGGTAGGAAGGAAGGAAGGAAGGAAGGAAGGAAGGAAGGAAGGAAGGGAGGG
>NW_027397066.1:80992065-81053665 GCF_003265705.2 Callorhinus ursinus
GAGGGAGGGCTTAAAATGCTGCATGAGAGATTTTTATATTAATGAAAATCATTAAATATTAGAATATGTTATATCAAGAGAGGATATGGAACGTTCTCTAAGGGTCACTAAAGCAAAGCTTATCTGTTACAAGATAGTTTAGCACTGGTCCTAATGGAAGGAAGAAGGGATATCGTCCCCTTATTTTCAGCTAAAGAAAAAATCTCAATACTGGTTTTGCCAGCTTTAATCTAGCTATCTGCAATGCGTTTGTAACCAAGTGCAAGCTGATTCTACTAGAAGATAATATATTATTTATGAGGAAAGCTAGTGTGGACCAGTACAGAAAAAGAATTTTAAAATATATGTGTCATTTATGTGTCATCATTAAACTGGGATCACATTTTAAAAACCAATCACATCAAAGAAAAATTGGGAGAAAACTCCATCTTAGCATCTTTTAGACACTTGAAAATAATTAAGCTACATTTTTAAGTCCTCTCTCTCTCATCTCTTCATTTTTAGTCTGTGGCCTTGCTCTGTAGAAACAGACTTGGCAGTGACTCCAACCCTTGCTGTATCCTAGACAGCTTATTGTCTCTACTTCGCCTCTGCATTAAAAACAAAGGCCCATCAGAAGCAGACCTGAGAATCATAAGTATTTAGTACACAATAAAAGTAGATTGTTCAATAATGATCTTGGGAAAACGGTTTGGCTGTTGGAAAAAAAAAATGGACGTTAGACCCGTACTTCAAGTATAAACCAAAATAACTTCCAAATGCGTGAAATGTCCAAAGATAAGAACATAACAGATCTGGCTAGTCAGGCTTTGAATAGGGAAAGGTATTGTAGACCAAACACCAAAATGGAGAAATATTATAGAAAAGATTAATACCGGGGCGCCTGGGTGGCTCAGTCGGTTAGGCGTCTGCCTTCGGCTCAGGTCATGATCCCGGGGTCCCGGGATCGAGTCCCGCGTCGGGCTCCTCGTTCAGCAGGGAGCCTGCTTCTCCCTCTGCCCCTCCCCCCGCTTGTGCTTCTCTCTCTCTGTCTCAAATAAATAAATAAATAAAATCTTTTTGAAAAAAGAAAAAATTAATACAAATTCACAATGTGAACGTTAAAAATGTTGATTAAACATGCACACACAAAATAAAAGATAAATGATGTGCTAGGAATATCTCTGTTACATATGTAGAACAATGGTTGTTATTGTTAAAATATAACTGGTCTTTCAAATTAATAAAAGGAGGAATTCACCAAGAGGAAAATAGACAAAGGACATAAAAGAACAATTAGGGGAAAAAAGGCCAAGGATTTAAGAAAATATGAAAAAAAAACTGTCCAGCCTCACTATTCATTTAAAAATAAGAAAATTTTATAAAGAACTCAGTGAGCTACCATTTTTAAACCCAACACATTGACTCATATTAAAAAGAAGTAAAAAAGAAAGATTATGACAGTGGCAAGAGTAGGGCAAGGTTGGCACTCATTTATCCAACAGGTAGGAGGGAAATGGGATCCTTTCTGGATGACAATTAGATAATATGTACCAACAGCCTTAAGATATACTAATTTGACCCAGAAATTTCACTTCTTTGGTTTAATGGTAAGGAAATAAACAAAAGATCATTATCACATCATGTTAAAAATAGTGAGAAATTGGAAATAATCTAAATGCCTAAGAAGAGGGAATTAGTTATATCAATTTTTAGATTTCTACAGACTAAAACACTAGTTGTTAAAAATTAGGTTATGACACTAGTTGTAAAAAAAATCATTCTGCAGAAGAATACTTGTTGGCATGAATAAATTTTCAAACCATTGCTTAGGCTGAGTATTAGGTATGAGGTATGACAGCCCTCAATACATTCTTGTGTGTGTAATGAAACATGCACAACAAAAGGTTTTCTCTGAGTGAAACTATGGTTTTCTGTTTCTTTTGATTCTTTTTTACTGTTGTTCTCTGAAATTCTGTCTGTACTGAGCATATTATACGAGAAAGATCGTTTTATTTTTGTTTTTGTTTTTTAAAGCTTTTATTTATTTATCTGTCAGAGAGAGAGAGCACAAGCAGGGGGAGCAGCAGGGAGAGGGAGAAGCAGGCTCCCCACTGAGCAAGGAGCCCGATTCTCGACTCGATCCCAGGACCCTGGGACCATGACCCTAGCCAAAGGCAGATGCTTAACCAACTTAGCTACGAAGGAGTCCCAGAAAGATCATTTCAAATAGCAGTAATTAGAGGCAAAGTAACCCTACTCTATTGACCACAAGTATACTAGTGACCCCATCAAGTATTTGGGACTCTAAATTTCAAACAGCTTTGCAATCAAAGGTAAATCCTTGAGGTGACCGCAGTGCCCTACTCTTTGCTCTAAGCTCTGTTATCTCTGGCCCCCTTTTCCAGGAGGTGTGGATGATTATCGTATGTTCCATGTGCCAAGTGCTGGGCCAGAAGGAGAGCTGAGGCCTTCACCAGTCAGAGAAAGGAGGTTCGTGAAGACATCTGCACAGCAATGAATGATTGCACTACCTTAGGCTTTTACATTTTAGAAGCTGCGTGTGTAAAATGTACGCCTGCCTACAGAACCTTCCATACTGTGGCAACCAAAGAATTATGGCGGAGCCAGTTAATTAATAGAATTTGTACAGCCAGTCGCAAGAAAAATACCGAATGAGAAACTGTAAATCAACAAAGAAATGTTTATTACTTGTAAAGAAACTGTAGTTACCCAAACTCAAGATATACATCAACTTTTAAGAGGAGATTCCTCAGGCAAGAAACCAGGAAAAGATTCCATTCTTTTCCTCCCCTTTTGAAGTGTTTTGCTTTGTTTTGGTTAGGTTTTCCTAGCAGATATAATTTTTATTTATTTATTTATTTATTTTTTTTTTTAAAGATTGTGGAGAGGCGGAGCAAGATGGCGGAGGAGTAGGAGACCTGGATTTTGTCTGGCCTCAGGAATTCAGCTGAATGGGGATCAAACCATTCTGAACACCTACGAACTCAACAGGAGATCGAAGAAGAGAGTATTTTTTAAAGATTGTATTTATTTATTTGACAGAGACACAGTGACAGAGGGAACACAAGCAGGGGGAGTGGGAGAGGGAGAAGTAGGCTTCCTGCAGAGCAGGGAGCCCAATGAGGGGCTCGATCCCAGGACCCTGGGCAACTGAGCCACCCAGGTGCCCTATAATTTTTATTTTTACTTATTTAATTTTATTCATTTATTTGAGAGAGAGAGAGAGAGAACATGAGCAGAGGGGAGGAGCAGAGGGAGAGGGAGAAGCAGGCTCCCTGCTAAGTGGGGACCATGACATGGGACTCGATCCCAGGACCCTGGGATCATGACCTGAGCCGAAGGCAGACCCTTAACCCACTGAGCCACCCAGGCGCCACACCCGCCCCCCCAGCAGATATTATTTTTAATTAGTAACTTCATCTGACAGATAACACCCATTTTCTTGCTTGTTTGTTACAGTCAGGAGGTTGCAGTTTTCTATTATATCATCTTGGTAAAAAGAATTACCTAAAGCCACTTGCAATGATACATCGTTATATGACCTTGATTTGTAGGGCACCAGAGAACAATGAACAAAGAATAAACACAGGATGTTTTCTTCACTCTGAATTGTTTAGTGTTAGAATAGCACACTGAGTAACAACAGCTGGTACCACTGGGATACACATTCATGTTGTGCCCCTTTTTCTGGTCTATGGGAAATCTTTGTGCAATCGAAGACCTGGGTACTCTCCTCTTTGCTAGGTACCAGGGATAGCTGGGGCAGAGTCCTGAGGAGTGTTGTGTGGGACTCTTGAGATTAGGGCTAACATTTTCCAGCATACACTGAAAAAAAAAAATTATAGTCACAGTAACAACTTGAATTTGTTTAAGGAGGCAGCATGTAAAAAAAAGACGAGTTTCTGGAATTAGACTTGGTTCAAACCCTTGCTTTGCTTCTTAGTAGAGGTGTGGCCTTAATCCCAATGAATTTCAGCCTCCTCGGTTATAAAATTGGCATAAAATTATGTATAACAAAATATTCATAAGGTACATGGAGTTTTGCGATGCGTCTTCAAACACATTATCTCATTTGATATTTGCGATTATTCCATAAGAAAGATATTATTATCCCTCATTTACAATTGAAACTGAGGTTCAGAAATTGAAATGCCTTGTCCTGAATCACATAGAATAAGGACACGTGTTTTCTGCTTCATAGTCCTGTGTTCTTTCCATAAAAACACACAGAATATATTCTAACCGACTGGCGATACAGAAAGTGGGTTCAAAGGAAGATGGGCAAAATGCAGCTGCTGGTCAGTACCAGCACCAACCCATGCTCCCTCTGTTGACTAAAGTTTGTAGGTCCAGTCCGCATGGCCCATGGCCCATGGCCCATCCCTTGTCTCCCTGCCCCAGCTGCAATGCCCTGCAAATGGAGGCAACCTCGTATCCCAGGGAAACGGAGTAGTTAGCTGGCTCTGCATAAGGCCTCGAACTGCTTGAGCCCAGCAAGTCAGGCCCAGCGTGAGCCGAGAAAGTGGCAGGCGGGCTGTGGAGGAGGCTGTCTTCTTGTGACCGTGAAGGTAGCCAGCCCTCTATGTACAGACGTGAACTCAAGCTCAATTGGCCAAATCAATTAGGAGTGTGACTCTACATATAGGAAGAGGATTTTACACATCAGCACTCATAAAATTGTATGAGGAGAAAATGGTCTCAATTAACTTGTGTTACAAAGACTGGACGTAACATGAGACTAGGGTTTCAGTCTGAGCTACAATGAAACTTTGACAAAGTAAGAGATAATTCTATGAAGCTCACTTTACCTTTTGCACTCCTGGGTAGTTTCACAATGCAAGTCTGGATCATTAGCTCATTTTATTACCTGTGGGGTCTTTTTGCTCTCCACTGGGTCCTTTCCCTGCCAAACTCTGCCTGGTTATAATTTGGGAGCTTTGAGAAACATGAAATTTATGATGTAGGATTTTTCTAGTTATATAATGCAATGCTCTCAATTTCATTAAAAAAACTGATTCAAAATAACTTTAGGGCACAAATTTTGTGATATTAGACCACATAAATATTGAATTATTCACAAGGTCAAATGTCCATGCCTCAGTCTAAAATTCCCCTTCTCGATATAATTCTGTTGATAGCATCATAATTATCTTAAACTCCACCATAACACAGAACTGGGTTTTAATCTCCGCTCTAACTGTGGGATCTCAGATGAATTATTTTGCTTTATGCTCAGTTCCCTCACCTGTAAAATAGTGGCAATAATTGCACTTACTTCATAGAATCTGAGGATTTTAATGAAACAATGTATGCAGCATGCTTAGTAACTCCTGGCAAATAGTCATCCTTTAAGAATCTTACCGCTGTTGGGCGCCTGGGTGGCTCAGTTGGTTAAGCGACTGCCTTCGGCTCAGGTCATGATCCTGGAGTCCCGGAATCGAGTCCCACATCGGGTTCCCTGCTCAGCAGGGAGTCTGCTTCTCCCTCTGACCCTCTTCCCTCTCGTGCTCTCTATCTCTCACTCTCTCAAATAAATAAATAAAATCTTAAAAAAAAAAAGAATCTTACCGCTATCATGATTCATAAAGTATCTATTTCCCGCCACGTGCCAGACACCGTGCTCACCCCTGGGGACTGCAGCCAAAGGCATCGGTCCTTCTCAGGAGGCCAAGTTAACAAGGGCCTGATGCATAGTAACTCCTCAAGAGAAGTTAGCATTTGACAGTCTTAAAATAAGTCAGTGGGAGGCACTCCTAGGGAACCCACCCGGAAGCAGAAGTCCTAGGCAAAAAACAAGCTCCCACCTGGAAAGATCAATTGATTTGGGGCAATATACTTCCTGTATAAAAAGTTACCACTTGGGCGCCTGGGTGGCTCAGTTGGTTAAGTGACTGCCTTTGGCTCAGGTCATGATCCTGGAGTCACGGGATCGAGTCCCGCATCGGGCTCTCTGCTCAGCAGGGAGTCTGCTTCTCCCTCTGACCCCCCCCCCTCTCACGCTCTCTCTCTCTCTCTCTCTCTCTCTCTCTCTCTCTCTCTCTCAAATAAATAAATAAAATCTTAAAAAAAAAAAAAAGTTACCACTCTCGGGGTGGTTCGGACGTTAAGCGTCTGCCTTCGGCTCAGGTCATGATCCCGGGATCCTGGGATCGAGCCCCGCATTGGGCTCCCCGCTCCGTAGGAAGCCTGCTTCCCCCTCTCCTACCCCTGCTTGTGTTCCCTCTCTCGCTGTCTCTGTCAAATAAATAAAATCTTAAAAAAAAAAAAAAGTTACCACTCTAATTTTAAAAAGGCCACAAACCAATAGAAAAAGGGACAAAGGCTTTAGAAAGAAAATTCACAGAAAGAGGGGAGCTTGGCTGGCTCAGTAAGTGGAGCATGCAAGTCTTGGTCTCAGGGTTGTAAGTTCGAGACCCATGTTGGGTGTAGAGATTCCTTAAAAATAAAATCTTGGGGTGTCTGGGTGGCTCAGTCTGTTAAGCGTCTGCCATCGGCTCAGGTCATGATCTCAGGGTCCTGGGATTAAGCCCCATGTCAGTCTCCCTGCTCAGCAGGGAACCTGCTTCTCCCTCTGCCCCATCCCCCCCCGCCCCCCGCCCCTGCTCCTGCTCATGCTCGCTCGCTGGATCTCTGTCTCTGTCTCTCTCAAATAAATAAAATCTTTAAAAGAAATAAAATAAAATCTTTAAAAAGAAATAAATACATAAAAACAAAGAAAATTCATAGACAGAACTACAAATAATGGGGGGGAAATAAATGCATAAAGACGATGTAAAAATAAGATTCCTGTTCTTTCTACTTTTATGGATTTTCCAAATTCTCTGTGAACGTGTATTACTCTAATAAATATTTTTAAATTGTTGTTTTAATCTTACAAAAGCCTCTATAGAACTAGGACTTAAAATATCTATAAATGAAGCAGACACTATCCTCCCCTGCAAACCCCAGTTACAAGTGCATGCTGAAACTTCATCATAATCTTGCTACAAAAGAAAAGGTCTGTTGTGGTCATTTCAAAGACTGTCTTGACGGGGCATTTTGTAGGTAAAGAAAATGTTAAATCGACATTGTTAAAAAGGGAGGAGGAAGAAAAGAAAGTTTGATTGTTGGTCATAAGACTCTTGACTGATGGTGAGCTAGGTGGAGGATGATGACTGGTTCCCAGATTAAGTGTTAATTCCGTTAAAGTTTATCAGAAAATTGCTTTTGCATTTTGTCAGGGAATGCATTCATTTCTTCCCAGAATGAGGTTGTAAATTAAATCAGACCCAGAGGAGGTTTGGAACCATTTTTTGTTTACATCTTCTAGTCCTCCTTTGCTTCTAATAGTTCTTGCTTCTCTGATGAGCACCCTTTCGAGGCAGTTGCCTGATCCACAGAAATGGGGACGTCAATCTCTCCCTTGCACTTTTGGTCCAGTCACCAAGTCCTGGGTGCCAGCTCTTAAATACATTTCTCAACACAGTCCCCTTCTTTCCAGTGTCTCAACCACTACCTCTGTTGTTTCATCTGTGGATTCCCCAGATAACTTCCTATTTGTCTCTAAGTGTCTGGGTCAAAACTTGGTCAAAACTTACTGTTTTTGTATTACTAAGAGATACTGACACTTATGTACTCCCTGACTGCCCAATTACAGTGACTTTTACTTTATATTTTAGTCACATCTATATTATTTAATATTATTTTTTAATGTTTTTTTTAAGATGACTATTATAATCAGGAGGAAAAGGTGTTTTATTTTTTATTTTATTTTATTTTTTAGAAGATTTTATTTATTTATTTGACAGAGAGAGACACAGCGAGAGCAGGAACACAAGCAGGGGGAGTGGGAGAGGAAGAAGCAGGCTTCCCGTGGAGGAGGGAGCCTGATGCAGGGCTCGATCCCAGGACCCCGGGATCATGACCTGAGCCAAAGGCAGACGCTTAGCGACTGAGCCACCCAAGTGCCCAGAAAAGGTGTTTTAAATTTTGACAGGGGCACCTGGGTGGCTCAGTTGGTTGAGAGTTTGCCTTCAGCTCAGGTCATGATCCCGGGGTCCTGGGATCCAGGCCTGCATCTGGCTCCCTGCTCAGAAGGGGGCCTGCTTCTCCCTCTGCGTGCCTCCCCCCTGCTTGTGCTCTCACACACTCTCTTTTTCTCTCTCTCTCTCAAATGAGTAAATAAATTTTTAAAAAATTCTTATAAACCAGGGTTAGGCTATAAAAAGATACCAAAGCCCTCAAACCGTGAGTTTGAGGTTATTAAACATAATGTGCATATTTTATAAGAGCACTAAAGAACTCTTAGAAATGTAATTAAGGATTTTCTGTGCAATTTGGAGTACAAAGGTAAAGGATCATGTTGTGCCGAAAAAGCCTCTCCCACATAGGTAGGGTGACCATGTTTCCTCAATGGCCTAGGAGAGTTATGATTTATGCCTGTTGTCCTGGAATAATCATTATTTATCCAGCTTAGGCAATTAATTATATGGTCGCTATACCTAGAATGGATATCTCATATAATTTCCCTCTTCCCTATGGTAAAAAGAACACATCTACTTGGGAAATATCCACCCTATGGGATTCCAGTAGGGTTGAACCCCCACACTGCTGCTCCCCAACTCTCACTTTCTATAGATAGGCATGACACATGCCTCCAGCTTGGTCAGTTAGAATACCGCATATTGGGGCACCTGGGTGGCTCAGTCAGTGTCCAACCCTTGGTTTCCACTCAGGTCATGACCTCAGGGTTGTGAGATCAAACCCCACATTGGGCTCTGTGCTCAGCACGGAGTCTACTTAAGATTTTCTCCCTCTCCTTCTGCCCCTAACCACTCATGTTCTATAAATAAATAAATAAACAAACAAACAGACAAAATCTTAAAAAAAAAAGAATACCTCATATCTTGGATCATAGTTTAGGAGCCAATCAAAATTTTTTCCTGAAACAGTTTTTCCCAAAAGCTATCTTGAAAAAATTCTCTTTTATCTGGGTTTGCTCCATTGGTCAGATATGAGTGTTGGGGTGTCAGCTGACTATGTAGCCTGAGATGTGGAAAAAGCCTGTCTCAAAACAAGAGAGCCAGAGTGATATCACTGAGCCCCTAGATCCAGCTATGCCTGATGTCAGCTATATTCCAGACTCTCCAGTTCAATTAAGACAATGGCTTTATTTTTCATTACAATTAAAATAGTGCTCATAATATATCCTCTCTGCAGCTCCTTCCAGCATATAAGATGAAACCCCCAAAGAAACTGAACATTATATGGTAGCCAATAAAAGCAGAGGTTTCTATTCTTAAGATTTCTCTAATGGAAAACAGAATACATATTGGTTAAAGCACTCAATAATGCTTATTAACTAAAAGTAAATCACTGTTACACTCATAACTGCTGGGGAGTAATCAGCTCTTGCAAAATACAAGGGAACTCTCAGAGAAGGAGCAGTGTGCTTCTTGCATATTAATGGCTCTCCCTGAGCTAGGAGCCTGCAGGATGCGCATGATTGCTGGCGACGTGTGGCCCCCCTGCCAGATGTTGTCTAATTCTGGCCTGCTTCTGACCCCATTCCCAGCCTCCACAGATTCAGGAGTTGGCATGGGGCGAGGTTCTGCAATGAGGTGAGACGGCTGTTTTGCACATCACTTGGTAACTTTTAAGAGCTGAAAATGTAATTATTTTCAGGCCACCTCAAAATATCCCCCAGCCAAAACACCTGCATCAAAGTAGCAGCTTCAAAGTGCCAGGTATCTGCTGCCTCTTTCTGTCTGGCTTTGCCCCTCTAATTGGGTTTCCATCCAGGCTCTTGAGGCATTTTCCATAAGATGAAAATCTGATCTAATCATGACCTTATTTAAAATCCCTCTGGCTCCTGTTTTCCTTCCTCCCACCTCTTCCCCACATGCCTTCCCAGCTCCTGTTATACCGAGCTCTATGCAGGACCCCCCCCCCCCCCCCCGCCCTGCCTTTTTTCTTTTGCAAATCCCCTCCTCTGCCTGGAGGCCCTCCCCCACCAATCCTGCCCGGTGAACTCCTCATCCTGGGCCACCTCCTCTGAGAAGTACACCCCAGACAGGGCTAGTCAGGCCTTCCCTGCTCTGGGCTTCCTCAGCACTCCACTCCCTACCGATCCTCTGGTATGGCGCTTACGCCTCAGGGGCATTCTTTGCGCTCACATTCGTCTCTCTTGCGAGAATGCGAGTCCCTCAAGCTTGCAGAATGTGTTATCTTTATCTTTGTAGCCTTTGAACTTGGCACAGTACATCACAGGGCAATCATTCAGTGAATGTTTGTTGAATGAGTGAATTATAATTGAATGTGAATGAATGTATGAGGGAATAAATGAATAATAAATTGTGTGAAAGAAGCCAACCATAATAGGATGATTACACTGGGGTCTCTCTCATAGCTACACAATTTCCAATTTGTTCATGTGAAATTTGAAGTTGCTAGTTTCCTGCCTTCCCCACAGGGAGAAGGGAAGTTTATGCTGCTCTTCGGGGTGTGGGAATAAGGTTCTGTTCATCTTTAGTTATACCTGAATGGCACAGCAGTTAATTTGCCAAAACTTTAAGGACTCCAACCTGACTCGGATGAGATGTTTCCTGGATATCAAATTAGATAACACATGTAAAGCACAGTGCACGACACAAGTAAGCATTAAAAATATTAGCTATTGTAGCCGGCCGGTTAGCTCAGTTGGTTAGAGCGTGGTGCTAAAAATATTAGCTACTGTCATCATCATCATCATCATCATCATCAGTTTTAAAGAATCATGTTGTTGGATATGTAGCATAGTGCACAGAGGTTAGAGATCACAGAGGGGTGTGAAGTTCAAGTCCCTGACTTTGCACCCTGCTTTCACCACTCCCTGGTTGTTGGCCTTGAAAAAGTAACTTGACGATTCCGGAGTCTCAATTTCCTAATCTGTAAAATTAAGATGTATTTATTCAAAGTATTGATTAATTCATTGCTTTCTCTGGGCCAAGAACTGTTGCCTGGGATCCACAATGAACAAAACAAAGATCCCTGCCCATGCAGGGTCTCTCTCTCCCTCTCTCTGTCCCTCATGAATAAATAAATAAAATCTTTAAAAAAATAAAAATAAAAATAAAATGTATCAGAATAAATTGAACGTATCAAAACCTGACGGTGACAAGCGCTGTGACTGTGGGTGAAGCCAAGACTGGCTAGGGTGGGACAGGACCACAATTCTAAATAGGGCGGCCAGGGAAGGCCACACCGAGGACAGTTGAGTGAAGACCTGAAAGAGGAAAGGGCGTGCACAGTAGCAAATGGAGAGTGATGTGGCGAAGCTGGGAGTGTGTCAGCGCAGTAAGGAGGCCAGCGTGAAAGAATCAAGGGGCTGGGGGGTGGGGGAGAGAGTAGAAGGACAGACAAAACAGTATCAGGGACAAAGCTCATGAAACTGTTGTAGTAAGGACTCTGCCGTTTCTCTGGGTGAAAGCTCACTGGAGGCAGGTGCGTGATTTGACCTGACTTCCAGGGTCACACAGACCAGTGTGCTGACAATGGCTGAATGAGGACAAGGGTGGAAGCAGGAAGGCCACAGCAATAATTCAGTGTAGATGGTGACAAGAGCACTGGTGGCCCATAATCATGACGTTTTCCTTCAATCTCTCAGAAAATTGTTATAATGTACTTATTCTATTAGAATTGGCAGATGCTGGAAAATTACTGTACTTAGTACACAATCTATGATGCCTACAGTATGAACAGCAACTCCTTACCTTGTGCAGTGCACAACCTGCACAACCATATGTGTTTGTCAAGAAAGAAAGAGACAGAGAGAAATTAAGGATGACTTCTTCCAGGTTTTCAGTGTGAAGAGAAAGGATGAAATTTCCATGAACTAAGAAGGGTAACTCTATGAGGAAGGCATGGAGTAGGCAGGGGTAGGCAGGAGACCCGTTTTGAACATGTTAAATTTCAGGTGAGTGATGTTGGGGATGATAATAAAACCTGTCTCATGATTACTGTGAGGATAAAATTAGTTAGTATATGTAAGCACTAAAAGCAATTCCTATAAATAGTTGCTCAATAAATGCTAGACCTTATTATCATCAAATAACTTGAATTTTCAATAGACACATTTAAATATAACTTAAATATAAAACATATAGAGTATATATGTCATCATATGTGCATAGGATCATCTTCTAAGTGGTTGTCGTTCCAGGCTCACTATTCCCAAGTATAATTCTAAAACTTCAACCCAGACTAATCTCCTATCATTAAATTATAAATAAAGAAGTTATTTTATGTATATATATATGTATACACATACACACACACACATACACACACACTAATATATACATTTTGATAAAGCCATGTGAACGTGTATGTTTGGGAGGTTTTGTTTCTTTTACAAAGTCCCCTCTGCTCTTCTCCTGGGGCACATATGGGCTCTTTGTCCTAATAGGGTAATAATAATAATATACAAACAAGTGAGAAACCACTTAAGAATAGAATTGATGATCTTTCAGAATGTCTTTCTGGTTTTAATCAGACTGACAGTAATGCTCAGATCTAGGTGGTAAAAATGAACTTACATGGGACGCCTGAGTGGCTCAGTCAGTTAAGCGTCTGCCTTCGGCTCAGGTCATGATCCCGGGGTCCTGGGATGGAGCCCCGTCGGGCTCCCTGCTCAGTAGGAAGCCTGCTTCTGCCTCTGCCCCTCCCCCCCTCTCTCTGTCAAATAAATAAAATCTTTTAAAAAAATGAACATACATTTTTGTATTGATTACCTGAAATACCACTGAAGCAGAATATTTTGATGTGACTGTTTAAATGTCAGTATGTAACAACATGCTTACTACAATCAAGCATGGCGGGTTTCTCTCCCATTCACCCTCCTGTTCTCTGTGGACCACACCAAGCTAAACTAGTAAGACAGGGTTCGGGGTATTGGTAAGTGTAAGAGACTCTTGAAAAAAACAGAACAAAGTCTGTAAGTTGGGCTAAGAGGTGCAATTCTGGAAGGCTTTGACAAAGGAGAGAGAAAAGGCCAAGATGCTAACTGATCTAACATGAAGACATTTGAGTGCTGGACTGTATTGGGCAGAGCTCAGGAGGTTACACAGAACATGTGCCCAGAGCGTATTGTCACCCATCTCTAAGTTTTAACCAGGTTGCCTGTTTTGCACATTAATCATCCTTAAAGCTATTGAATAGTTAATATTTTTAAGTACATTTACATATGCATATAGAAATATACAGTCTATGGATATTTTACATTTTATATAAACATGTCATATATTTTTAACCCAAATTATTTAAAATTTTTATAAGGAAGCATATGTGTTTAATATATATATAAATAGCATACAGAAATGAATAGCCATGACACCCAACTTAAGAAATAAAACAAAACCAATGCTTTTTGTGCCTCTTCATGATCAAACTGCCTTCCCTCCACCAAAAGGTAATTATTATCCTGCTATCCTGAAACTGGCATTGCATGTTCCCATGCTTTAGTTTTATCACATATATGTCTAGAAATCAATAGTCTGTTTGCAAGTTTTTGACCTTTATACACAGGTAATTGTGCTAGGGTTATTTTTTCTGTGATGGGCTTTTTTCATCAACATGATGTACATAAAATAAATCCACGTTGAATTTTGTAACGATCATTCAACTGTCTTCACTACTATATTGTATTCCGTTGTGTGAATAGATATAGAAAAAGCATTTTTCTTTTCTCCATTCACTGGACATTTTGATGGTTTGCCATCTTTTACAAACAGTGCTGCTGTGAATATTCTGGTCTCCTGGTACACATGTCCAAAGTTTCTTGGACACATACCAAGGTATGTGGATATATATCAAGGAGATATACCAAAGTCAGCACATTATATGTTTAAGTACTCTCACAGATTGGCACAAATGTCAAGCTTGGACAATGCCAAGTCTTGGCAAGGATGTGAAGCAATTGGAAGAGTTTTATAGTACTAGGGGGAATATGAGATGGTATAGCTAGCAAAAATGGCAGAGGTTCAGTGAAAATAAGCACTCCAATACATAAATCTTATGCAAATATCATTTTGCTTCCACAAGCTGAAAGGATACATTGTTTTTGGTTTTTTTTAAGTAGGCTTCACACCCAGCCTGGAGTCCAATTCAGGACTTGAACTCTCGACCCTGAGATCAAGACCTGAGCTGAGATCAAGAGTCAGACACTTAACCAACTGAGCCACCCAGGCACCCCAAAGATACACTGTTAATAAGAAATTCCAGAGCACACCAAGCTGGGGCTTGTCAGTGAGCATCCTGTTAGAGTCCTCCAACAACCTTCCAAGAGGCACACTCAGGCTGCAGGCAATGGCCTTCAGCTTGTCATGAAAACTTCGTGGTGGGGAAAAGCTTCTTTCACAAGCTTCGTCCCCTGGATGGAACATGTGGGTTACTACACCCCCAGCACCATCCTGCCACATACCACAGGTGTGACTCAGTGGCAGGGACCAGATGTGGACACACAAAATCAATTCCAGGCCTAGGAAGAATGGTGCAAAACACACCATCAGATTTTCTGTAAATACCAAATTCCTTTCAAAAGTGGTTACACGTTTTAATCATGCCATAGACTTAGTATACAGAACATGGGTTGCAAATACCTTCCCTGAGACTGTAGCTTGTCTCCTTACTTTCTTTATGGTATCTTTTGATAAACACAAGTTTTCAATTAAAGGCAATTAGATTTATCAAGGTAGTTAATATTTTCTCAATCATTTCCTCTATGATTTGTACTTTGGGGATCTTGTTTAAGATATCCTTTCTTACTTTGAGGCAAAAAAAACCGCAAACGCTTTCCTAGATTTCTTCTAATGTTTTGTCTATCACATTTTTATTTTTTATTTTTTTATTTTTATTTTTTTTTTAAAGATTTTTATTCACTTATTGAGAGAGAGAGAGAGAGAATGGTAGAGAGAGATCATGAGAGGGAGGAAGGTCAGAGGGAGAAGCAGACTCCCCGCCGAGCAGGGAGCCCGATGTGGGACTCGATCCCGGGACTCCAGGATCATGACCTGAGCCGAAGGCAGTCGCTCAACCAACTGAGCCACCCAGGCACCCTCTATCACATTTTTAAAAAGAATTTATTTATTTGAGAAAGAGAGACAGCAGAGTGAGAGAGAGAGAACTACGGAGGGTCAGAGGGAGAGGGAAAAGTAAGCTCCCTGCTGATCAGGGAGCCTGACATGGGGCTTCAATCCCAGGACCCTGGGAGCATGACCCGGGCCACCCAGGTGCCCCTTCCTATCACATTTTTAACACCTTTATTGAGATATGTAAGAGTCACCCATTTAAAATTTACAATTCAGTGATTTTTAGTATATTCCCAGAGTTGTACAACAGTCACCAGAATCTAATTTTAGGCCATATGTCTCACCCCAAAAAGAATTCTTATACTCCTTCACAGTCACTGCCCATTCCTCCTTACTCCCCACTTCCAGCACAGCCCTAAGCAACATTAATCTACTTTTTAAATAGCTTTGCTCTTCTGGATGTTTCATATAAATAAAATTATATAATATGTGGTCTTTTGTGACTGGCTTCTTTCATTTAGCAGACTGTTCTTGAGGTTTATCCATGTTGTAGCAGGTATGAGTACTTCAGGTCTTTTTATGACTGAATAACATTCTATTGTATGGATATACTATATTTTATTTACCCATTCATCAGGGATGGACATTTGGGTTGTTTCCATTTGTGGCCTATCATCAGTTATGCTGCTATAAACATTCTTGTACAAGTTTTTGTGAGGACTTATATATTTTCATTATTCTTGGATATTTACCTAGGATTATATATGGTGGGTCATATGGTAACTCAATGTTTAACTTTTTGAAAAACTGCCCAACTTTTTTCACAGTAGCTACACCACTTTGGCCTGAGTATTCCAGGGTCTCAGCATCCTTCCTGATACTTGCTCTTTCCATCTTCTTATAGCTGGGCTAGTGTGTGGGAAGTTATATCCTAGTGTGATTTTCATTTGCATTTCCCTACTGCCAACTAGGTTGAGCATTTTTCATGTGACTTATGAGACACTTTTATATTTTCTTTGAGGAATGTCTATTTAAATCCTTTTGCCCATTCTCCCTGCTCAGTGGGGAGTCTGCTTCTCCCTCTGCCCCTCACCCCGCCCAGGCTCTCTCTCTCTCTCTGTCTTGCACTTTCTCAAATAAATAAATAAAATCTTAAAACAAAAATAAATCCTTTGCCCATTTTTATATTGAGTTATTTGTCTTCTTGTTATTGACTTTTAAGAGTTCTTTGTATATTCCAGGGGCGCCTGGGTGGTTCAGTCAGGTAAGCATCTGCCTTCAGCTCAGGTCGTGATCCCAGGATCCTGGGATCCAGCCCCACAATCGGGCTCCCAGCTCAGCAGGGAGCCTGCCTCTCCCTCTCCTTCTGCCTTTCTCCCTGCTTGTGCTCTCTCCCTCAAATAAATAAATACGGTCTTAAAAATAAAAAGAATTCTTTGTGCATTCTGTATCTCTGTATCATACACAGCCTCAGTATCTCATAATCTCTCTTTTATCTTATCCATTTTTGTGCATATATGCTACAGTCTAGGTAATCTATCTTCTAGTTCAGTAATTCTCTCTTCACCCACATCTAATACACTATTTAAGAGACCTAAAAATATGGTCAGGTAGATGTTAATTCAAAAAACACTTCTTCATACTAAAATTATAATAACTGTAATTCAAAACTTAAATTATAGAAACGTTCTGCTTCTTTGATATCAATTTCTCAAGACAATTCAAACCTACATTTAAAATCTATATGTACACCATATGTAAGTTATACCTCAATTTGGAAAAAACAATTAAAAACTGAGACTCAAAATCTGGTGCAAAAACTTAAGGGAGTAAATAGGGTGGGGTGGGGAAGGTAAAGGCAGAGACTGTAGTAAGTTTGAATCAAGAGAAATGGTCTTTCAATAATATACATAGAAATTTCGACACATGAATGAAGAAATGGATAGATTAATTTAACAAGATTGGTTTTCATGTATAGCTTTGCAAAACCAGCTTCACTATTTTGTAATCCAATCTCACAGTTCTGTACTTCATCTGTTCCTTGGTTGCTACTGGTGGCTAGTATCATTGCTGGGCAGAGTTTCTCCATTCCTGCAATGCAGAGAGAGAGCTTCTAGTCTACAAGGTCTGTGGAACACCACCGTTGTAACCAAGGAAACTCGGACAACCTCCCTTCTTGACTTATCCAGTCTCCACACTTGAGAACATGGTTTTCTCTGTGCTAAAGTGATATTTTAGCATGACACTCAGGAGAACAACTTTTCAGTCCTGTAATTTTTATGCCTTTCTGGCCAGCAGAGGTCAATATATAGGCCGGTAGTGGGCCTGCCCTTTGAGGAGGCACTGTTGTAAAAATGTGGTCTCAGAACACTGCTAATCCCTGGCTAGTTCAGAGGGAAAAGCAAAGAGACTTGGGTTCAATGTACATTTCACAAATTTGAAATAAAAGATTGTGATTTTTCACAGAAATGCTGCTATAGTCCTAATAACCAATTCATTCTTTTTTTTTTAAATTCAGAAATAGTTTATTCATAAAGGGTATTTTTAAGACAGTTTCAAATAGTCTAATAAACTAAGTAGCCATTAAAGTTTCAGAAATATTAGAATGAACAATAGCTATGAAAATCAATACCAATCATTTATAATCAGTAAACAAAAATAAAATGCTATTAGGTATTTACTTATGTATTTGGACCTTATAGGTCTGTGAATGTCCTATCTTCGATCAGAGTGGAAACTGTTATACCTCACCCACCATGGATTAAGCCTAAAGCCTTCACATTCTTTACCATGATTATAAATAGAAGCTTTTTTTCTAATAATTTATTGGCTATAACATATAAAATTCCAATGACTAAATCCCAAAATAAAAATATATTTACCATCCAAAAAATTGTGTTTATTTTTTTACAAAAATTTAGCCTCTTGGAATAACTTAAAGAAGTAGATATGGTAAAATGATTTCTTAAAGTACTTTTTTATCCAATTAAGGTGATGATAATCACTTCAAATTTAATACAATATCAATCATACACCAAAATTTCCTAGGCTCCTAGATCAATACCAGTCTAAATTCAGAAGACTTAAAAATCTCTTTGTATTCATTCTAAATCAGAAAGACCATCCCCCTTCCTAACAAAGAGATAAGCTATCAAATCATTTTATAGAACCTCATCTTATTTTTCACGATTTGCTTATTCCCTGTATTGAAAAAGTCTTTTAAATGTTATCTGAGAATTCTTTTAATTTAGGATTATAGTTGTTTTTAGCTTACACACTGAAAATTCTGACAAGCACCTTGTAAGGCTTTGATAACCAATTCATTCTTAAAACTTGAACTATGCTTTATCAGAAGAATGAGTTCATATCTAACATTACTATTCATTTTATTATTTAACTGATAGAAATGGAACAGAGGTTCAAAGTGGCTTTCTGAAGTGAAAAATAATGTGCTCGCTTCGGCAGCACATATACTGAAGTGAAAAATAATGATAAAAATGTACCATAAATATAAGAAATCATAAAAATGGTATAGTGTTATTTATATAATATATAAATTGTATATTTTGCATATATAATTTCTATAACATAAGAGTGGTGATCAGAAACGCAGTGCAAAATATGGAAAGTGAATTTATATACTCTGGTTCAAGGGGGTCTGCAAATGAGATAATTTCCTACATGTAGCCTAAGAAGAAAATGCAAAAAGGAAGTACACAGTGATGAAAAAATTAAATTGAATTTTATTTGACTAATAATTCATTTATTTATCCCTATTCCTTGCCACACTGTTTTGAAATTTTATCAAACAATGATATGAAGCCAAGAGAACTTTCCCATAATTTTCAAATAAAGAAGAGTGATCTCTATAGTAGACTAATGAAGTTTTTCCAACACACGCCCTAAACAATGCATCTCAGGGGGGAGCTAACCTATTGTGTCACTAAAAGCAGAGACCAGTATTACTAAGACATTATTGATCATTTTACTCCTCATTGCAAAATTAGAGCCAGGCCATACTTTTGCTAAGAGGTTTATAAAGCTTCTGTAGATACAAAAATCCAGTGCTTGAGAGAAAACAGAATGAGCTATTAGACCTATTTCCTTTAACAAATGGAACCACTGGATGCCACCTAATGACAATGACATATGATGTAGAAGTGCTATCACACATTCATGCTATGTGTGTGTGCGCTTTTCAGGTGGATGCAGCTACTGATACACTGAGCATGAATCCACACTGGGCGTATGTGCTGTCCATCTATGAAGAAGTATTTGATATGTTTGTTGCACTTATTACTGAAATCGCGTGTTCCTATAAAGAAGAGATTCTCATTCATTGAAAACTCCCTTATGAAAAGTGATATGGATTGGGAAAAGTGCACTGGGTCCGTGCTGACAGCTGGGGACAAACCAGGAAGGGTGTTCTCATGTGAGTGAAGGAATTTGCTCTTGAATACCTGTTTTCATATTACTACAGTCTTTTCTTGAACTTTTTTTTTTTAAGATTTTTATTTATTTATTTATTTGAGAGAGAGAGAAAAAGCATGAGCAGGGGGAAGGGCAGAGGGCGAAGCAAACTCCCTGCTGAGCGGGCCTCAACAGGGGGCTCGACCTGGGCTCCATGAGGGGTTTCCCCCGCAGGACCCTGGGATCATGACCCAAGCCAAAGGCAGATGCTTAACTGACTGAGCCACCCAGGCGCCCCTCACATTACTACATTCTTCACTGGCTTTCAGTGCTGTGACTCCTGATCTTGATTTGGGGTTGAAGGAAATAATGGAAGTATAAATATGACCACATTACATCCACTAGCAATAAAACTGTTTGGCATGCTGTGTGGGAGAAAAAAAAGTGGGCACTGACTAAAAATTCTCACTTTTCTACACTGCCATAGGGAAAAATCCTCATGTGAGACCATATGTAGAGACTTAATTTTATTCAAAAGTGCTCACATGAGACCATACATAGAAATATTTCTATATTACTTAACACCGTTAATGCCATGAAGGACTACTGAGCTTGTGTGATTTATTGTCTGATCAAGGACACTTTTGAGGGGTGCCTGGCTGGCTCAGTCAGTTAAGCATCTGCCTTCAGCTCAGGTCATGCTCTCAGGGTCCTGGGATTGAGCCCTGCCTTGGGTTCCCCACTTGGTGGCAAGCCTGCTTCTCCCTCTGCCTCTGCCTGCCACTCCCCCTGCTTGTGCATGCTCTCTCTTTCTCTCTCTGTCAAATAAATAAAACTGATTTTAAAGAAAAGGACACTTTTGAGAGTAAAAGGAGACACCTTTGATGATTCTATTGGGATAGAATAGACATAAACTGGGACTGTCCCAGACCTGTATGGTTACCCTCATGAAGACTATTTCTATCATTTCAAGTGATTTCTTCCAATATTATATATATAATATTATTGACATATTGAATAGCTAGCATAAAACTATCACTTCAGAGCAGAAATAGAATGATTTTTAATGTTAGGCTAAGCTATCAATATTTCTTTAAAAGACTGAATTATGATATAAATGATTTGATTGCTGAGTGTTTTAATATTTTCCAATCCTAGGTGATTTTCTTCACTCACCGGAGAAATAAACTGATCCTGCATAATGAACATATTTTTAAATTTTAAGAACGTGCTAAAAAAAAAAAAAGAAGAAAAAGAAATACTTTCTGAAGCTGAACTTACTCAGATTGGATTTAATAATCTATCCATCACTATCTCCCAAGGTGAAACATCCAACCTTAGATTTCTAGTTGATCACCGATGGAGTGGAGAAAGCACTTAGTGAGAAGTCTCACCATAATTCTCCCACAAGCACTTGAAAGATATCCCAAACACTTGCTGACTATCTCCCAAAGCTTTCGTCCTAGAGTTAGAATGTTGCAATTCAACAGAACAAAGAGAAATATAAACTAGATGTAAAATCTGGTCAATGGCTCAAAGTATCTGCAGATCTCTTAGTGAAAGACAGTAAACATGTATAACCCTTCTTACTGATATGAAACTATTATTAGTAATAATAATAGTAAGTTAACATTAGGCTTTAGTTTCATTTCTCTGGTTATGATACATCTTTTGAAAATATTTACATTTGTGTGATTTGTCGACAAAGTCAATGGTCCACAAATGCTGAAAGTTTTAGAAACTTTCTAAAATAATGGTTTCATATTTGCAACGACGTGGATGGAACTGGAGGGTGTTATGCTGAGCGAAATAAGTCAATCAGAGAAAGACATGTATCATATGACCTCACTGATATGAGGAATTCTTAATCTCAGGAAACAAACTGAGGGGTGCTGGAGTGGTGGGGGGTGGGAGGGATTGGGTGGCTGGGTGATAGACATTGGGGAGGGTATGTGCTATGGTGAGCACTGTGAATTGTACAAGACTGATGAATCACAGATCTGTACTTCTGAAACAAATAATGCAATATATGTTAAGAAAAAAAAAAAGAAGAAGATAGCAGGAGGGGAAGAATGAAGTGGAGTAAGTCGGAGGGGGAGACAAACCATGAGAGACGATGGACTCTGAAAAACAAACTGAGGGTTCTAGAGGGAAGGGGGTGGGGGGATGGGTTTGCCTGGTGATGGGCATTAAAGAGGGCACATTCTGCGTGGAGCACTGGGTGTTATGCACAAACAATGAATCATGGAACACATCAAAAACTAATGATGTAATGTATGGTGATTAACATACCAATAAAAATTATTAAAAAATAATAAAATAAAATAAAATAATGGTTTCATGCCAAAATGAAGGCTTGCAACTTTAATCACTGTGCCTAAGACTGAACCAAGACTGCAAAGGGTTGAGAAAATGGATATCTTGAAGGCCTACATTGCTCCAACTTACCTGCAAGAATCAACTCAGGCGTCATCTTCTACAAACACCTGAATCCTTTTGATTGGCCAGAGTTACAACCATATACAAAAGCAGCCCCCTTGTCCTCAAGGAACTTCAGAGAATCTGTGAAACCTCGGAGGTTTAAGTGCCACAGTAGGGAAAACTTAAGAGGCTTTAAAGATGTATGAGAGAGCACCTGTTAACACTTGGGGGCATCAAATCCGGCAGCTGGGACCAGAAACCTGAAGGCGTGGTGAAGGAGAGACTTCCTGGCATAGGCAACAGGATTTGCACAAATCTGGGAGGTGAAAAAGAGCATACCACACTCATAAACTACAGATCACTCAGTGTGGCAGAGCACCTAATGTGAAGGGAAGAGGTAGACACCCCAATCAACATGGTTTCTATGAGCTGTGTTACAGAGCTTCATCCTGGCCACTGTGGGTAGTTAATGAAGAATATTAGCAAAAGAGTGAGATGAATAGATTAGTGCCTTAGAAATATTCTGTAGTGTGGAAAATAAAGCAGAGGGAGCAAGAAGAGGCAGGGAAACTTGTCAGGAGGCTGTAACAGCAATGGGATGATTTTAGAACAGTGACAGCAATAACTATGGAAATGCAAATGAAGGAGAAATTAAAGCAAGGAAGTGAGTTTTGACATTTGATTTGGGTCTTGAAGGATGTGTAGGAGTTTACCAGTCAGGCAAGTAGAGAAGGGTGTTCAAGACACAGCAAAGACAAAGGAACTAAAAAGAAAAAGATGTTCTTGAGTACTCGTACATAAAAGAAATGAGATCTGAGGAGAAAGACGGCTTGGAAACAGGTTGGAATGCCACTGGGTTGTTCGAGCTTTGACATGCTTAGGTCTGTTTTAGAAAAATGAAAATAGAGTGAAGAATTAGAGATGACAGCCTACCAGCCCCTGTAGGATAGCACATCTGGTCATCCCACGGCACCTCTGGGTCTCCATAGGAATTCCTTTAATCCCAGTGTGCAAGGGACAGGCTGGCCTAGGTAAGGAGAGACAGATAGGGAGCCATGGGGTCAGGCTCACAAAATTCAAAAATGCGGGAGACAAAAGGAAACCAGAGATAAGGGAACAAACCAGACCTTGATGTCCTAGGTGTCAGAGGCGGGGTCTTGTTATAACAGCTACTTGTGACCAACAAAGAATTACCAGACCCTAAAAAGGCAGTAAGCCATTGAAGGTGTTATCACTAGTCCTTACTCAATGGTGCTATCAATAGAGACGTTAAAAGGATTTAAGTCCCCTGGTTAGCTTTCTATAAAAGACCGACCCTAACTACCCTCAGTGGCCACCCTGTCAGGACCCCTCTCACTCCTGAGAGCTTCTTCTGTATCCTCACTTAATAAAACTCTGTCGCTTTACTCACTCTCCTTTGTCTGTGATTCATTCTTCGACTCCGTGAGACAAGAACTTAACTTCTCCAGCTTTACCAGGAGATTTGACCAGAAGAAGGGCAGGCCAAAATTTCCATAACGAAGTACTTTCAACAGATCCTTTCAGGAACCAGACCAGTTTCCTAAGTTTCAGGGGGCCACATTGGCTGTAGATCTTTGAAGCAGACAGGCCAGGTTGGTAACCAGTAGTCCCCCTTCCTGTGCCTCCATGTTGTTCAGGTCTCCCCCTCTCCTCAAGAGATCTCATAAATCCTGACAGATCGAAGCCCAGCACAGTCGTCTCCATTCCTCCCAGAGTGACTGTTTCACTGATAATTCATGTGATCCACTCCCGGCAAATGGGATGAGAGAGGATCTTCTAGAAGGGAGGGATTCTAGGCCACATTTCTCAGCTCTTTGGAAGGGACACAGGAAAAGACGGCTCCCTTTTCTGCTTCCATCATGATGTGATGCCTGCTGATCCTGCAGCTTTCTTGGGAAAGAGGGGAGAATTGAAATGCTGAAGATGGCTGAGGAGAAAGATGGAAGCAGTCCCCATGCTTGGTGTCATCATTGGGCCTCTGAATTAACCAAGCCCAGAACCACCCTACTTTGGAAATCCTTGTTATGTTGAGTTTCTCCTTTATCTTGGCTATTTTGAATTGTACCGTCTATTACTTGTACCAAATAACGTCCCCTAACCATTCAGAACTCCTTCGGAAGCAGAGAAAATAAAATGGAAAGTTTAGGAGTAGGGAGGGGAATGTACTTCAACATTGACTACATCTCCTCAGGTTCTCCCTCCTTCCCCTTCCCCTTCTCCTGACTGACTGATAGGAATCAATCCCCTGTTCGGGAGGCTGCTCTATGGAGTTACACAGAGTGATAGGGAGACCTAAGGAACATTTAGTGACTATGCTTCCCACCCTGGAGCGCTTGATTGACTGATTCCCGCAGTGGAAATACCCCTGGCTTTTCAGAGGAGCCCTGTGAATGCCTGTTCTTTGTATGAGATGTGGAAAAGAGTCATCATCTTATTGCAGGGAAATTGCAATTTCTTCAGCAGGAGCGGGACAAAAATTACACAAAGGGCCCCTGGGAGCAGTTACCCTTAATTGGGTGACATCGCTAACTTCCAGCATCCTACCGGCAAGCAAACTCCACTCCCACACAAACATAAGATAGGAGTGGCTATGAGATTCTGACACAGGCTGATTTATGATTGGGAACAGAGAGAAAAGATGCCACAGAAAATAGTCCCCTGTCTCTCTTACAGCACAGCAGGGACTCCAGCAAAGAAAAATATTTGTCAACTTTTGATTTCTGTGACTCATCTTTTCTCACATTTTAATTTTCTGAAATTGGGATGCATCTCACAACTGCAATCTAACACTTAATGTGGTATTATTTCTTTTCTCGTAAGATGTTCTTAAATAGATGTGTGTCACCTGATGTGCTAGGGAAGGCTTGGGCAGATCCATTGTCCTCGGGGAGGACAAACATGCCAGTCAGCCAGGGACCTCTGTAACAAGAGGCTTGTCACATTGCACTTACGGAATGCGTCTCCTTAGCGAATGGTGCTGCTGAGCTGGGTGGCCCTGGAGGTCTTGATGCAGTTTTTTGAATGTTTTGATAAGGTTTGGTGGAGTCCGGAGCCAACAGCCAAGTTCTTGAGGCATCTTGGGTACAAAATGGTGGTTTTATGAAAGCACGGGTATAGGACCAGGGGCAGAAAGGGCTGCTACCCCAGGATTGTGAGGAGCCACTGATTATATACTGTGGTGTTGGGCGGAGTAAAGATAGAGGAAGGTCCAAAAGGGTTTTTATATGCTAAAGAAGACACAGGATACCAGAGGCCCGGCTATTGTCAAACCCAGGTTGTTTTTTCCCTCTAGCAAGGCATTAACATTAAAATAGTTAGGCGCTTCCTGGAGGAACATGATATTCTGCCTGCCTCAAGTATTTGTCAATGGGCTGCAGGTTATAAGGACATTTAATTTTATCTACATTTCCTTCTGCCTTTGTTTGTCACATCAGTCTGACGTCTGGGTGGGCAGAAGTGCCCCCAATGATGCACTGTGAGGTCCCTTCTGTGGGAGGGGACCTCCCCTGCATCCTGTTCAACCTGAAATTCCTGCATTATAAAGTCATCACACAGCCTACACTTCTGATAGGACAGTAGGGGGCCGTTTGTAGGAGAGGGGCGGTCAGAGGTGCACATCCTTAGTCACCATGATGTGACAGGGTGTTGGCTCTGTGCCCTTGGAGGAAGCGCCTGCCCTTCGGTCGCAGCGCTGGAGCTTCTCCGGCCATGCCCCCATTCTCCCGCCTCCCGTCTCCCCCTGCACCAGCTGCTCTTATCAGGAGCATGGCCATCGCGTACAGAAGCAGACAACTTCGTCTAAATAGAACGAGCAGTCTCCCATGAAGCAAGGCTGGATGGCCACATTCTAGAAAAGGCAGGATGTTGCCCTGCTTTTCTCTCATACAAGCCCTGGGAATGTCTCCCCAGAAACACCTGGTGGGTTCATGGGATCATCCATTCTTTCTTCCCAAGAATCAGCTCCCAGGTCTTAGGAATCTGAAAGCCTGTGTGGAATCCATGCCACTTTCTAAGTCTGTGAGGGGAGCCCATTACTTAATGGGGCACCAGTGGCCTTCATCATAAAATGGGATAATACCAGGATCGGGCTCACAGCACTGGGGTGAGGATTCCACACAGGTGGAGTACTTAGTGTGTAGTAAGAACTCAGTCGTACAAGTACCTCTTATTATAATACTAGTCACTATCTACTTTGACCTGTTGAGTAGTTGCTTTGCGGGTCTCTTAACAACCTTAACCATATGCCTCTTAATAACCAGAGACATTTTTTTTAAAGACTGCATCTTCCACATTAGGTTGGAGAGTAGGGAGTAATCAGGTTGGACTCTACTGCAAACCACTTGTCTTAAACTAAGGAAGATTTAGCTAAGATCATTCCTTATAGATGTTTTGCTCTAATCCCTGCTGACAGAGTCAGCCCAATTCTTAGACACTGTGATGCTAAAATACCAACTCTCTTCCATAAATACACACAAAGGCAAGGACTTGGTCAGCACAGCGGCCCTTCAGATAATAGAACTATAATGAAAACATGCTTTCTCTTCATCATTTTAAGGTATCAGTCTTCTATTATTGTTGTCCCAGATTCTTCCATTCTTTTTGTTTTTCTCCTCTCCTCTGTTTACCTTGTTTCCTGCCTTCCAAATGTGACAGGACTTCCTTGCCATCTAGAGAAAAAGACCAAGACTGCCATATACTTCTCTGCCTTGCACCACATGGGCAAGGTTGTTCCTGAAAGCTGTCTGTTAGGGAAAAATCTATTAAATGAATAAAAATATTTTTACTACTTCTAATGTGAAGAGGTATAATACATAGGTAACTGAGGTTACCTAAGTAAGTTTGAGAGAAAAATATTTCAACTAGACAATGAAAACAAGTTTATAAATAATAATAAGCAACATTTTGAAATGAAGTCAGTTGAGCTTGTCTGTGAAATGTAATGGCGAGAGAAGACTTGATAGTGGGTGATGGGGGAGGGGTCTTTGGAAGGTGCTAGAAAGTCAGATGATTGACTTTCAAGCAAGCAGCCTGTAATATTGTGATGTATGATAAGAAATATATATTGATCTTCCTTGCATTCCTGGCACAGAGCTCCTAAAACCTTGGAATTTCCCAAGTGGTAAGAACAATAAAGGTGTTGGGCGCCTGGGTGGCTCAGATGGTTGAGCGTCTGCCTTCAGCTCAGGTCACGGTCCCAGGGTCCTGGGATCGAGTCCCGCATCAGGCTCCCTGCTCCTTGGGAGCCTACTTCTCCCTCTGCCTCTCTCTCGCTCGCTCTCTCTCTCTGTCTCTCATGAATAAATAAATAAAATCTTTAAAAAAAAAAGAAAATTGTTATAAAAAAAAAGAACAATAAACGTGTTTTTCCTAATAAGCCCCTTCCAACCACACCGGAGTTTATGTTAATGAAGTGACTTTCGCAAAGCCTCTAAAGATGGGGCTGGTTGTCAGGGGAACCATCCCTGTGATTAGAAGGTTAGAACTTTCAGTCCCACCTCCCCACCTCCAGGGAGGGGAGAAGGGCTGGAGATTGAGTTCGATCACCGATGTCCAATGAGTTCATCAATCATGCCTATGTAATGAAACCTCCATAAAAATCTCTAAAGTACTCAGAGCGTCAGGTTGGTGAACTTGAGGAGGTGCTGGGAATGTGTCTGGAGAGGGTATGGAAGCTCCTTGCCCCTTCCCCTATAGCTTGCCCTATGCGTCTCTTCTATCTGGTCGTTCCTGAGTTATATCCTTTGTAATAAACCAGTAATCTAGTAAGTAAACCTCTCCAGAGTTCCGTGAACTGTTGTTCTACTGATGATTTATAGCCCAGGTGACCACTTGCACTTGGGATTGGTGTCTGAAGTTGGGGGTGCAGTCTTGTGGGGCTGAGCCCTTAAACTGTGGGATCTGCTGCTCTCAAGGTAGTGTCAGAATTGAGTTAAACTTGTAGAACACCCAATTGCTTGGTGTGGGGATATTTCCCCTCCCACACACACACATTTTTGGTGGCCAAAAAAACTGACTATGTGAGTAGAAGATTAAAGAAGAGTTTTTCCTTTATGCAGTGTCTTTGAGGCTCATGGCTTATTGCATTCAAACTGCACTTAAAGTTATAGACAGAAAAAAGCTAAACATGAGAGACCTCAGAAAACATGGTTTACAATCACCTCTGTCATATATCTAATTTTCACATATTCATAAATCTATTCCTTGACTCCCTATTCTGTTCCACTCATCTATTTACATAGTCATCAATACCACCCATCTGTATTACTATAGATTTTTAATAAAGTATGTAGTAAAGTGAGCCTCTGAACTTTTATTTTGCCAAAATTTTCTTAGCTCTTCTTGATCTTTTATGCTTCCTTTTACATTTTACAATTAACCTTTCAGTAAAAGGGGAGAGGTGGAAATATATTCACTTTTTATTGGAGTCACATAGATTTATTCTGCTAGTTTGGGGATGTTTGATAGCTTTAAAATATTCACTATTCCCTTTCAAAAACATGATATATGTTTCTACTTACATTGGCTTCAATTTTTACAACATTTTATAATTATCTCTAAAAGTCCTCTTGCATATCTTTTGAAAGACTGATTTTTAAGTACTGCAGAATTTTTGTTTTCATTTTAAAATAGTATCTTTCAGAGCGCCTGGGTAGCTCAGTCGGTTAAGTGTCTACCTTGGGCTCAGGTCATGATCCCAGGGTCCTGGGACTGAGTCCTGCATCAGGTTCCTTCCTCAGCGGGGGACCTACTTCTCCCTCTCCTTCCCACTCATGCTCTCTCTCTCAAATAAATAAAATCTCTAAAAAAATAATAAAATAAAATTAAATTAAATTAAAATAGTATCTTTCTTGGGATGCCTGGTCACTCATTCAGTTAAGCACCCGACTCCTGGTTTGGGCTTAGGTCATGATCTCAGGGTCATGAGATCAAGCCCCACATTGGGCTCTGCACTCATAGTGTGGAGTCTGCTTGAGATTCTCTCCCTCTCCCTCTACCCTCCCCCTGCTCGCACACGCACGCTCTTTCTCTCTCAAATAAATAAAATCTTTAAAACAGTATCTTTCTTAATTACATCTTTTATGTTTGTTGCTAGTGTGTAGAAACACAATTGATTTTGTAAGCACTCATATCCAGTGACCTTGCCAAACTCATTGGTCAGTTCTAATAATTAGACTGTAGGTCCCCCTGGACTTTCTATGTAGACTATCATATAATTTGTGAAGAGTGGCAGTTTTGCTTCCTCCTTGGCAACCTATATATTTTTCACTTTTTTTTAAACTTACTGTACTCATAGGATCTCTAATTTATTATAAGTTAATATTACATGTAAATAATAGATAATAATTATATATAAATTATATATAAATGAATATAAAACTGTATAAAATAGATATAATGATAGTGTGTATTTTATTTTGTTCCTGATTTGTAATGAAATGCTTTCATTTTTCATGACACATGATGTTATTGGTGAGTTTTGGTAGAAGCTCTGTATCAGGTTAAGCAAGTTTCTTCTTTCTTCTATTAGTTTTCTTAATGATTTTTGTCCAGTTTTATCTAATGCCTTTTAGATTAGATATTGAAATGATCATTTGGTTTTTCTTTTATAGAATGTTCACATGGAGGATTAAAGCAATAGGTACTTATCAAAATTATACATGAACATGGTTTTAAGAGTCAAACACCTCTCTGACAGGCCCTTTATATGCCCACCAGCAATGCATGAGAGTTCCAGTCGCTCCACATCCTCATCCACACTTGGTATTATTATCAGTATATTTCATTTTAGCCATTCTATTGGGGGTGAAGTGGTATCTCAACATTTATAAAATTACAAGCTCTGTAGTTCCTGCGGGGAGTAAAGCTAACAAAAATCGAGTGTAGGGTGAGCCACACCAATGTGTTTGTACAGTGGTAGGTAAATCAACTTGCATCACAATAGCTCAGTCCCAGGTCAGCATCCTAATGGAGATTCCAAAACTACTGTGAATGGCCGCTCCCAAGGCTTCGTGAATCCATTGTCTGGAAACTCTATCAGTAATAACTTGTGACTCTGTTGTTTGTAAACTAAATTAATAAAATAACTTTATGTGGTTTCTTTCTTTTTACTTTATAAAGGGTATGCTATGGTGGCCGAGAGCTCAAGCCACAGCCTGGGTTTGAATCCTTGCTCTAACAACTATTGTGTGTGACTTTGGGTAAACCTGAAACTTGGTCTTTGCATTTGTAAAATGAAAATAGTAGTAGGATCCACAGAATGGAATTAGATAATCCATAGAAAGAGTTCAGTCCAGTGTTTGGCTTGGAACATATGCTCATTAAAAGATTCGTTGCTGTGATTTCTCAGAAAGTTTGGGTATCAGTTGCTTCACTTGTTGAGGAGGAGTAAAGCTGTCATGCAAATCCATATAAAAACTGGTCAAAATTGAAAACACAATTTAAAACATCTGAAAAGCATCCAAGACTAGACAGAAATCAAAGGAAAGTTTAGGCTCAAGAAACCGCAAGTAGAAGGTGCAGAAACTGCAGAGACCGTGCGTCTTGACCTTGGGAAGCTGCCCAACATCCAGGGCTATGCCTGTGAATTTTTTAAATTAAGGAGAGCTGTTACATAACTGATGGCCTTGGAACCTGTCTCATGACGTTATAACGGTGGTCTTTAGGTATATAGAAAAGGGGAGATGGAAAGAAAAATTGTTTCTCCAGGATTACCCAAGGACTTCACACCCAGAAGACACTATTATAAAGGAATTAGCAAAGAGTATGTCATGGTTGGGCAGTGACCATTCATTCCTGTGTTCACTCAGCTCCTTGTTTACTTATTCAAAAATTTGTATCAACACTTTTATTACTAAGTGTTAGCAATATAAAGTGAATTTCTGGATTTCTGCTCTTTACTCTATACAACCAGCTTTGACCGACTCCAGAAATGATCATAAAGTCCTGCCTCAAAATCCTGTGCCATCTTGGCTTCCACTTGCCTCCAATCATCAGCTGCAACAGAGAGAGCATAGCAGCACCTCTCTTTGTCTTGAATTTCCACCCACTTCCAAATACCCAAGAGGGTCTATATCCATGATGTTCAACCTTGGCTACACACCAGAATATCCTGGGGAGCTCTAAAAACACTAATGTCCCAGCTGTTTCCCAGATCCATCACATCACAATCTCTGAGGGTGGGAGCCTAGTATCAGAATTTGCAAGTCGTCCTAGGTGATTCTGGACACAGCCAGAATGGAGAACTGTGTGCGTGTCTGCATGAACATCAGCCTGGCTCCATTGTATCAGAACGTGGGAGAGCTATGGGAAGATCTTCCAGGGAGCAGGGAGGTAGCGAGTCCTATTGCTCTTGATGGCAAGACAGGGCAGGCTAGAGGCAGGAGGAAGGTTTTATGGTAACTCTCACACCTGCTGCACACTAGTGGGGATTAATACCTACTGGGCTCCCAAAATTCATAGGTTGACATCCTAATCCCCAGCTCCTCAGAAGGTGACCGTGTTTGGTTAATAAGGGTCTTTAAAGAGGTGATAAGGGTAAGCCCTTATCCAATATGATTGCTGTGCTTATAAGAAAAGATTAGAGCACAACCGCGTAGAGAGGGAAGGGCATGTGAAGACACAGGGAGGAAACTCGGCCATCGCAAGCCAAGGAGAGGAGCCTCAGGAAACCAACCCTGCTGACTCCCACCTCAGACTTCCGGCTGCCAGAACTGTGGGAAATATATTCTGTTGTTGAAGCCACCCAGTATTTGTTAGGGCGGCCCTAGCCAACTAATATAGGAAGTATAGGCACAGTGTTGGTGACACGGTTGTCCGAATGTCTTATTCTTACTGTTATTATTCATTATAACATATTTATGGTAAAAAAAAAAAAAATCATCCGAGGGCACCTGGGTGGCTCAGTCGGTTAAGCATCTGCCTTTGGCTTGGGTCGTGATCCCAGGGTCCTGGGATCGAGTCCCACATCAGACTCCCTGCTCAGTGGGGAGTCTGCATCTCCCTTTGCCCCTCCCCCGTTCATGCTCTCTCTCTCTCTCTCTCTCTCTCGCTCTCCCGCAAAAATAAATTTCAAAAATCATCCTAATAGTAGAAAATTTTTCATTCTGTAGAATTTCTCTCTTCTCCCCTGAACCCTCTATAATCATTCCCCTAAGGTAAGTACTGTTAACAGAGTTTTGTGCTAAATGATACCATGTGAGAGTATCAGGGTTTACTTATTCACTATTCAGTGGGCAGTGACTCCCTCCTATGTGGTAGACATTGTGCTGAGGTCCACGTACAAAGAAAGTTATGGTGCTCTCCTATACCTCAGGGCTGACAGTGTGGTAGTCCCTGGCTTCTGGTCAGCCCCTACCCACAACAGAAGAGGAAGCCGATGCTATGGCCAGATTGGAATGAACACAGTTGTTACCTGGGAACCAAAAGCAATCACAACTAAAGGGCAAGTGCCATTAGGAACTCAAATGTGTGCTTAGCCCTGGAAGAAAGATGCCCAGCCACAGATTAAGATGAAAGTACCAGGCCACGGAAGGAGGCCAAGGTGGGGAGTCAGGAGCCATGGAGGTCCCCAGCAGGACACTGAGTCAGCACAAACTGCAGGAGAGACGATTCTGTAGGGCCTAGGCTATGAACATAGCAGGGCACAGGGCTTGGCCAAGTGGCCCCAGGTAAGCCAACAGGCTTCAAGTCTCAGGGCATCACGTGACAAATACACATGTACGTGGGGAACCAGGCGGACGCAGTAATGAATAATCATAGCTGTGGGAGAATCATGCCCAAGGTGCCATGGAACACAGAGAAGGAATTAGGGAAAGGAAGTCAGGGAAGGTGTAGCAGAAGAGGAAAGGTCTGAACAGGGCCTTGAAGAAGAGGCATTTGCCAGAAGACAGAGCAGAAGGATGTGATAGGGAATGGAAGCATAATGCAAAGTCATGATACTGTGAGGGAATTGGGTATGTTTGGGGAACAAACAGACACGTACTGTTTATGGGTACAGAAGGGTCTGGAAAGGTTCCCAGAATCAGGCTGGACAGCATGGATTAGAAGCAAGTTTGGGCCTTATCCTGAAGAATTTTGATCAGGGAAGAGATATGCTGAATCTGGGTTGCACACATCGATCTACCTGGTGCTACTCAGGGCAGAGAAAAGAGGGGCCCACACCTGAGAAGAACACACCAGCAGTGGGGAAATGCGTTTTAGTGTCAGCCTTCTGCTCATCTTCTCAGCTGGGGGAACTTTCCTTAGCTCTCTGCTCTCCCCCATTTCTGCAGCTCTTTTTCTCCAAGCAGATCACTGCCTGTGACAAAGGCAGACATGTGTGCAGTGTTCCAGGACCCCGAGGAATGCCCTGGCACAGGCTGCCCACCACAGGTCACTCTCAGGCCTCGAAGACACAGAACAGCTACAACCTGGATTATGCCTGCAAGCGCCAGACGGTCACCGTGGGGCTATGTGGAGCAGAACACGTTCCCCTGTGCAGTCTGACAACTGCCCTCACACACTGTGCACTTAAGACTCTTGTCCAGTGCACGCGCGTGTGTGTACGTCGAACCCAATGATGTCCTTTAGGTGGAAACCGAGACCTTCCTCAGGGCTCAAGGATTCTGTGAATGGCCCTTTCACTCAGAATTCCCAGCATGTAAGATAGAACCTCTCCAGGGTTATCTTTGGCCAAGGATCAAACAGCTGCTCCCCACTGTCTCAGCAGAATAAAATGTTTCTGAAACAAAACTAACACAGTCACACAAAACAGATAAGCCTGAGATCTGGGCTGTGGGAGGCATGGTTATCTGGAATACTCTGCCTCACCCAAGAGAAGCATTTATCTGAGGAGTACTGTAACCATGTACTTTCAGATAACAAAATTTCCTAGGGAATCCCTCATATCAGCAGCGACTCTCCATTCCCTGGACTTAAAGAGAAAAAAAAAATTCAATAGTATTTCTTTGCCTTATATGGCTAAGTGGAAGTGTTTAAGTGTCAGGGGAGAGGAGGATTTGAAGAGAGCTTGTTTGGTGTGTGTCCGGCGAGGGAGAAGAGGCAAAAAGAGTTGTGGAGGAGAACTGTCTCACAGTGGGGAGGCAAAGACGAGGTATGAGTTGAGGACCTCACCAGACCACTTCCCTGCTCCCCAAAGGGATCCCTTCCCCAGTGACACTGCCTTCAGTTCCCACATCCTGGACTCCTTTGGGCTAATGCAGTAGTTTTCAATCTGGGCTGCACAGAGCTCTCGGGGACTCAGGGCAAGCAAGACCAGCAGAGGGGGGTGTTCTACTCTGCCCTCACCCTTTAAATAGGGGTGCTCCCAATTCCTGTTATTTTTTTTTAAGATTTTATTTATTTATTTGACAGAGAGTGAGAGAGAGGGAGAGAGAGAGAAAGAGCACAAGCAGGGGGAGTGGGAGAGGGAGAAGCAGGCTTCCCGCTGAGCAGGGAGCCCGATGTGGGGCTCGATCCCAGGACCCCAGGATCATGACCTGAGCCGAAGGCAGCCGCTTAACCGACTGAGCCACCCAGGCGCCCATGTTTTCCTTTTCTTATACTAAGTATGATGGTTAATTTTATGTGTCAACTTGGCTAGGCCACAGTACCCAGAGATGTGGTCAACATCGTCTAGATGTCACTGTGAAGGTGTTTTTTACATGTGATTTACATTTATTATTATTATTTTTTAGACTTTATTTATTTGAAAGAGAGAGAGTGAGAGGGAAAGGAAGCACAAGCAGAGGGAAGGGGCCCCAGGAGAGGGGGAAACAGGCTCCCCACTGAGCAAGGAGCCCAGTGCGGGATCCCAGGACCCTGGGATCATGACCTGAGCCGAAGGCAGCCGCTTAACCGAGCCACCCAGGCATCCCTTATGTGATTAACATTTAAAATCAGTAGACTTTAGTACAACAAAAGAAATTCTCTACTGTGGGTGGGCCTCACCCAATCAGATGAAGGCTTTAAGAGAAAAAGACTAAAGTCCTCCAAAGAGGAAGGAATTCTGATTCAAGTTGCAACATCAGCACTTCTCTGAGTCTCTGGCCTGTTCGCTTGCCCTGCATATTGTGAATGTGCCACTTTCCACAATCCTGTGTGCCAACTACTTTAAATAAGTCCTTCCCTCCTTCCCTCTCCCTCTCCCACCCCCACCCCCCACATCCTATTTGTTCTGTTTCTCTGAAGAACCCTGACTAATACAGTAGGTTCATTAAATTGAGTGGTATGGGTGAACTAATTTGGAAAATATTTCAGATGTAACATAGGATTGAGCAAAAGAATAAATGTGCTGATTTTGTTGGGTTCTCACTATGCAAGAAGAGTCGTACAAAAATAGAATGGCAAGGCAAGAAAGAACTCTGAGAGAATGGATGGAACCTGGAGGTACCGTGCAAACTCAGGATTTCTAAAATGTGAGGCGTGTACATATATGCATGTTTATATGCCATGTGTGTGTTTTATGTGTATATGTGTATGAATAAGTGCATGTAAATACGTAAATGCTTATATTTCTTCATTCTGCCTGCTAAAAGCAAAGCAAAGACACCCCAGAAGCAGCCACGGGTACAGTCAGTGCCCAGAGAGTGCTTTCTCATATTCCCCACAAAGAGGGACCAGGACCACTCAGAAAAATGGCTGGTTCCAAGTCTAGGGCAAGGTAGGTGTAAGATGAGCCTGGAACACGGTAGTAAGCCAGAAAGTAAAGAAGTGCACGTGAAACACAATGGAGTGAGCAACAAGGACTGGGGAGACCGCTCAAAGGTATCCCACTGGCCCAACCGCATACAGCCAGAGCACTCGATAATAAATACGAGAGTAAACTATTGAAAAATGGGAATACATCAGTCCGTATCAATGATTTTTAAAGATATATAAGTGGAGGAAGTAGAGGAGAAGGTTATTCTGCTTACAGTAGAAAACTAAGGACCAGAGGACTGATGCTCAGGGAGTGCTGGGGAGGAAAATCCTCATTTTGCGCCACAGAGTAAAAATTAGGTCAACAAGAAACACCAACGGATGCTGAATCCAGGGGGAGATTTTGAAGAGGAACAGGACACTCACATGTCTTAAAGTATCTCCCCACAGACTGCCAATTAGCTCAGGGGAAAAAATAAAAACCTAACAATTATTCAGCAGAGATCAGAATCGCTTTCGCTAGAACATCGTGTGCCCCCCGACATGGTGCCCTGCCAAGGACACAACTTTACCTGTTTGGCATTATGGCTGGAAAAGCATAACTCCAATCTCATCATGAAGAGACATCAGACAAACACAAAATGAGGACTGTTCTATTTTTAAAAAGAAAGGTGCACGTGTGGGAGGGTGGGACTCTATTTTTCAAAATGTCAGTGTCATACAAAAGGCTGTGGAAGGGTTTCAGATTAAAGGAAATTAAAAGAGCATGCCACTAAATGCAATACCCGACCCCAGATAGAATCCCGTGTGAATGAGGCACCAAGGAGAACATTATTGGATCAACTGACAAAATTGGAAAATGGATGCCAGAATAGATAAAAATTTTATATCAATGTAAAGTTATGAAGCTGATGACTGTACTGTGGTTATGTAAGAGTATATTCTATTCTTGGGAAATACACACTGACGTATTTAAAGGTAAAGTGCCATAATGTAATTTACCTTGGATTGGTTCAGAAAAAAGAATTCTGTCTTCACACACACACATGTATGTGTCTATGCACACACAGATGATAGATGATCGATAGATAGAGACAAAGATGGAGATAGAGAGGGAAAGACGGGTGGGGGGTGGAGGGCTGACAAAGTTCCTTGGGGGAAAAATAAGCCCTCTGTGCGGAACATTTGTTCCCTCTGCTTGTAGAAGCATTCATTCTAGGGCTGTGCCCACGTCAAGCTGGACAAACCAGTTCTCTGACCTGAAGAAATGACAAAAAATATATGAGGTAAAGAATGAGGTCGTTTAGACCAAATGAATCAGGTCATTTAGACCAAGTGAATACACCTAGTGCCCCCTTTCAGTGTCTGTGTGCTGTGATGCATTTTGTACAATTCCTGCTGAATCACTGCACAGTTTTCCAGTAGGAAACAGATGGCACACCCAAACTAGATACTGAGGACAGTGTGATAAAGGGACTATCTACAAAGGTGGGGGACAGAGTTAGAGAAACCAGCAAGGGAAGGTACTGCTCCCCATGGAAAGTAACAGTGGGAAGCCAGGACCGTCAGAAAAAAATGAAGGGAGGGGGCAGTTACTAGAACCCGAAGCCGAGGGAAGAGCTATATGGATACCTGGTATGGACATGTGATAGGCTCTGTTGTCTTTGGTAAAGGGCTGCACCCAACTCTGCAGCCAAGCTGCAGCCACCCAGCAGGGTGGGAGCCATGCAGAACAAACACCCTGACCACACTTTCCGTGCACTCTCTGCTGTCCCGCCACTATCTCCCAGTGGCCAAATCCGCCTGGCAGGCAGAAGGCAAAGGGACCTGGAGAGGCAGTCTACACAGGTCAGGCTCCCAGGGCACAGAGCAGGGAAGTGAAGAGTAGAAAGTGAATCTGGAAGGGAAGATGGATTTAACCACCAGTGATATGGGGCTGCAGTGAATGTTTAGTTTTATGGAAGCACAGAGAGCCGACATTCAACATCATCAAGCAAAAGAGTTCTGATTGGTATGTAGACAATTCTTGGAACTGGCATGGTTAAAGTGTTTGATAAGAAAATTAGGGGAAAAAAGTGCTGCTTTCTTGATTATTGGAAATGGGATTTCTGAAAGTCTTTATTTCCTCTACATCAGTTATTTTCCAAATTGTCAACCACAGCCAGTAGGAAGTAAGTATAGGAGAGTTTGTTAACAACACAGTGGTAAAATTCAACATGGACTGAGAAATTCTCCCATTAATCTTTCCTAGAAGTAGAATACCTGCCAAATTTGACAAAAAGGTGGTAAATTTCTGGAGAGCTCCACCAAACTGTGATCCAGGATCTGTGCTGTATTCAGTGAAATTCTGTGTGTGTGTGTTGGCGGGGGGGGGGGGGGACACAAGGCAGGACTTTGACAGGACAACTGGTTCACAAAGGAAGTTCAAGGTACAAGGTGAAGCTAGCAACTGGAAGAAGACAAAGGACAAAATGAGAAGATGGGAGGTTTGGAGGAAGAGCAGAGGCACACGGCAGTGCATGGCCAGTGATTCAGGACCAAGGCCGGCACTGAAGTGGAGGTGGCTGTTTTGGAGGCAGGACTCACTATGGGGAAGGGGAGGGGAGGGGAGGGGAGGGGAGGGGAGAGACCTCACTGCAGACCTGTTAAGACCAAGGCTGACTAATTGCACTACTGGGTATTTACCCCAAAGATACAAATGTAGGGATCCAAAGGGGTATGTGCACCCCAATGTTTATAGCAGCAACGTCCAAAATAGCCAAACTGTGGAAAGAGCCTAGATGTCCATCGACAGAGGAATGGATAAAGAAGATGTAGTATTTATATACAATGGAATATTATGCAGCCATCAAAAGGAATGAAATCTTGCCATTTGCAACGACGTGGATGGAACTGGAGGGTGTTATGCTGAGCAAAATAAGTCAATCAGAGAAAGACATGTATCATATGACCTCACTGATATGAGGAATTCTTAATCTCGGGAAACAAATTGAGGGTTGCTAGAGTGGTGGGGGGTGGGAGGGATGGGGTGGGGTGGCTGGGTGTTGGACATTGGGGAGGGTATGTGCTATGGTGAGCGCTGTGAATTGTGTAAGACTGATGAATCACAGACCTGTACCTCTGAAGCAAATAATACATTACATGTTAAAAAAGAAAAAAAGAAGAAGATAGTAGGAAGGGAAAAATGAAGGGGGGGGAATCGGAGGGGGAGATGAACCATGAGAGACTATGGACTCTGAGAAACAAACTGAGGGTTCTAGAGGGGAGGGGGGTGGGGGGATGGGTTAGCCTAGTGATGGGTATTAAGGAGGGCACATACTGCATGGAGCACTGGGTGTTATACGCAAACAATGAATCATGGAACACTACCTCAAAAACTAATGATGTAATGTATGGTGATTAACATAACATAATAATAATAAAAAAGAAAGGAGGGCATTTGATGTAATGAGCACTGGGTGTTCTATGCAACTGATGAATCACTGACCTCTACCCCTGAAACTAGTAATACACTACATATTATCTAAATTGAATTTAAATAAAGAATTAAAAAAAAAACAATGGAAAAAAAAAAAAGACCAAGTTTGACTGTACACAACCCATCGTTCCTCTGTTGTGAGAAACCACAGTGGGCCACAATTTCCCAGAACACAAAACTGCATTGATTCTTGCCTTTCCAACCTTTCCAGCCCCACCTCCCACCACTCCCCAACTCACTTCTTGATGTTCCAGTCACAAGATTTCACTGAACACATCCTGCTACTTCTTATGGCTGTATCTTTGAGCACCGTATAAGACTTTGGGTGAGGTTGATGTAACAAAGAGAGAATAAAATAGAAAGCCTTAAATTAGTTTTTCTCCTGAAGCAGTCCGAAGGTGAATGGCACAGAGCTGGCAGGACAGCACAGTTTCACACTGCCATTCAAGGACCCACATTCCCAACACCTTGTTACTTCACCATCTCCTGGGGTATTGCAGCCATCCACAGGGCTGAAGTGAGCTTACCCTCGTGTCTGACAAAAAGAGAGCCCAGGGTAGCGGCTTTGTCCCAAAGGAGATGGCGCAGTGGGTGCACACATAACTTTGGCTCCCCTCATGTTGGCCGGGACCTAGTCACATGGCCATGCCTAGCTGCAACAGAGCTGGAGAGTGCAGTCTCTACCTGGTGGCCCTGTGCTCTACCCAAATATATGGTATTCTTTCACGAAAGGGGGGCCTAAAGGGAGCATGTTACCAGAATTTGGGAGACAGCTCAAAAGAGTCCCACTGGCCAAATCAGGTTTAATTAGAGCACTAAAATATTAAGTATAATAATAAACTATTAAAAAATAATATATTGGGGTGCCTGGGTGGCTCAGTTGGTTAAGCGACTGCCTTCGGCTCAGGTCATGATCTCAGGGTCCTGGGATCGAGCCCCACATCGGGCTCCCTGCTTGGCGGGAAGCCTGCTTCTCCCTCTCCCACTCCCCCTGCTTGTGTTCCCTCTCTCACTGTCTCTCTGTCAAATAAATAAATCAAATCTTTAAAAAAAATAATATATTGGGGCACCTGGGTGGCTCCGTCGGTTAAGTGTCTGACTCTTGGTTTAGGCTCAGATCATGATCTCAGGGTCGTGAGCTCTGTGCTGGGTGTGGAGTCTGCTTAAGACTCTCTCTCTCCCTCTCCCTCTGCCCCTCACCCTGATCATGCTCTCTCTCTCACTTAAAAAAAAAAATTAAAAAATAAAATAAAATATCAACCCATAGTCATGATTTTCAAGAATACATAAGTAGATAGGGGAAAAGGGGGTCTTGTTTACAGGACCTGTCTGCCACCCCTCTGCTACTTTCTCCCCCGGGACCAGCCTTTGTTTGCCTTGATCACTTCCCTTCCTGCCCTTTTGTGACTCAGTCAAACACAAACTTTTTCTGTTTCCCCACCCCCAGCATTTTGCCAACTGCTCAGTTATAATTATCTGTATATGACTTAAACTATGAGCTGAAGAAGCCAGCAGAATCACTCCTGAAAGATAATGGTTTTTATAGCATGTATAAAACCTTCCAGTTAGGGGCGCCTGGGTGGCTCAGTCGGCTAAGCGTCTGCCTTCAGCTCAGGTCATGATCCCGGGGTCCTGGGATCGAGTCCCGCATCGGGCTCCCTCCTCGGTGGGGAGTCTGCTTCTCCCTCTGCCTCTGACCTTCCCTTTCACTCACGCTCTGTCTCTCTCTCAAAATAAATAAATAAAATCTTAAAAAAAAAAAAAAACCCACAAACCTTCCAGTTATTGCAGTCTTCATTTGATCACCCTTCAGAACAGTACTGCTGTTGGAGACAAATTGTTTATAGCCCCGATCACACTCTTTTATACACTCCTGAAGTCAAAGATCTTCTCTGAATAGGAAACAGTCTTTCTCAGGCACTGACTTTACTATTGTTAATTGTTGGCCCTTGCTGCAAGTTGTGTCTCGCTCTACACAGTCCTATGGGCCCTGCTCAACTTAAGGGACCAGACATCACCGTAATCATAAGACGTTCTCATCTGTATCAGAATAAAATGAATGCACTGGCCAAAATCTGGCAGCTCATTTATAAAGAGTCTGTGATGCAGAGAGGTGAGGTCCTTTGACTAAGGATCACTAAAGTAGGCACTCACCGAGTGTTTATTGAATGAATGATTCATTCGTTGAACAAATGAGCAAATAAGGAAATGAAAGAATAAAGTTGGTCAATATTTGATCCAAAAGCTGATTACAAAGAACCTGCTTCTTTCAGTTGCCTTAGTCACCAAATGGCATCTGTAGGTTATGTCTCCTCACAAGCTCACCATTGATCAGAGCGGATTGTCATATTGCATAGAATCTAATCTTGATGAAAGGGTAGTACAGAGTTTTATGCTTCTAGAAATCTTGGACGTTAAAAGGAATAAATCCTGCTGGGCTGTGTGTATGAAAGAATCTGCTTTTTCTAGCATACAGGATAATCCTGCTCTGGCTCTCCCCAACCCTTTCAATGTGGTCTCTATTTTAAAGTGGAGAGGTGACACAGGCCTCTTATCACTTTGGATCTCACACAGGGCTCCTGCATGTGGTTGGAGCCCTGAGAGCCATCACAGGCTAGCTTCACCCAAAATGAGCTTGCTTGGGCCTGAATGTTTAGGAGAACAAGGTAAGTAAGAAAAATCACCCGATATCAAGGATTTATATGTAAAGACAAAATAACCCACTAGCTACATCCTGAGGTCAATAAACATTCAGCCCTGTCTATATTAATATCCAAAAGATTCTAGAAAGATCACTGGTTCCAGAACTCTCAGGCTCTGTAAGACCCCAAATCATCCTAGATCCCATAATGTTAAGAGTCTTATACTTCTCAAACATTGGAATATGGGCTTATATTCATATAAACAAAGAGTTTAAGTGAAAAGTTCACTTTTACTCTATCCCCTAAGTTTCCTGAGTTAATTCTATAATGAAAATCATTTCTTCCTAAACAAAATAGGGTTAAAACCCTGCCAAGCTTCTAAACCCCTAAGGTAGAGAAATTCCAAGCTACTTGGCACAGTCTCATTATCAAATCAGATATTTAGTGTTTTTTTTTCCCCTGAGAATAACAGGAAGCATCCTAAAAAATAAGGTTAAAAATTTTAAGGCCACCTTAAAAACTGATCACAAAAAACTGAAAAACTAATCACAACCTTTGAATATTCCAAAGGTTTCAATTAAATTATAACAACTTATGTCACACTTTTAACTGGAGGAGAAAATGTCTTTGCTGAATGCAACTGGGGAGATGTTCACATAAATAGGAAGACACTAACACTTAGTTAAAATGAGAGAAAAGGTTGTTGAGAGGAAGGCCTGATACTCTTGTAATGAGATTTTCGAACAGGTAAAATATGATGTACTATATTGCAGAGTACTACAACTCATGTCTGACTTCGGGCCCAAACAGGATTCAAACACATCTGAATTTCACTGTGGGATGGTAGGCAGGTCTTGGAGTTGACACAAGAAGGGCTGATCGTGGCTGAAGGAGTAAACAAGGGTTGGGGCACATGAGCCTGGGAGTGTGGACCAGGAATGGAGCGCCGGCATGATGTCAGCGCCCTGAACAGCTGGTGAGACATCTGTTATTTAGTGAAATGGACATGCTACAAGGAAAAAGCAAAGTTGGTACGAAACATCGTGGCCTGGGAGCTGCAAGTCTGAGCTCTAGCCTATCTTTACCTCGACATCCCTTCTCCAAGGCTTCTGCTTTCCCATGCGTTATGTAATTGGTTTGGGCTAGATGATTTCTGTAGACTTTCCAGTTATAACATCCTCTGATACTAAGGAGAATCAAAGATGCTAAGGTGACCAAAAAGGAAATGAACGTGGTGTGGGATAAGATCAAGATGGGTAAATGAATTGGGGGGGCGGCAGAGAGAGACATTGAAAAGAAGTGGTGGTGTTTCCCCTTCATCAAATGGAAGCAGGACTTGAAATCCATTTCCTTGGATACAGACAGAGGGCAGCAGAAACAGAAAAGTCATGGATTTCTGTCATGTCTGCATTTCCCAACAAATTTTTGTTTCCATGGGAATGAGGAAACAAGGCTGCTTCCTAACAGGTTTGTGGTTTTTAAATCTCATCTCTTCCGAAACTTTCCTTCCATCTGTTTCTATAGTGCTGAACTCCACTTTAGGAACATAAGATGGAAAGGCAAGTAGCAGCTGAAAGAAAAAGAAATGTCCCTTCCGATTCTGCCAGTACAGTTTATTCAAAAGGTGAACAATGGGGAAAAAGAAAACAAAATAAAAGGACACTGAAAAATTTGAACCCCATTTTGCTTCATACTCCATATGAGTTCACAACGCTGTTATAACTGGCTACCAAATCCTTAACATTTTGCTCTCTCTCTAATTTCTACTTACTTCCTATATTTCAATATGCATTTCTTATAATTCCCCTATCATGCTCTCATTCTTGAAATTCTCTCAATCCCCTACCACCTGCAAAACAAACTATGTAGCATGGTGGTTATGGGAATGTTATAGATACACAATGAAGGAAAACATCCTCCAAAATACCCCAGTAATACTAAATTGTTATCTGCAGTGGACTCTTGCTAGTGAGAGACAGAGAAGGGAGGTGATGGAGAGACAGCAAAACTTCCTTGCTTCGCCCTTCACTAAGCTACTATGTGTATCCCTTATTATGAGACCCAATTAAAAAAAATAGAGTGGGGGCACCTGGGTGGCTCAGTCGGGTAAGCATCTGCCTTCAGCTCAGGTCATGATCTCAGGGTCCTGGGATCGAGCCCTGCGTTGGGCTCCCTGCTCAGCGGGGAGTCTGCTTCTCCCTCTCCCCCTGCTCGTGCTCTCTCTCACTCTTTCATTCTCTCTCCCTCTCAAGAAATAAAATCTTTTTAAAAGAAAGACCAAAAAAAAAAAAAAATAGAGTGAACAGTCTGTTCTCTGCCATTCCTAGATTGTTTTGCTCTAATATGACTGACATGCCCTAAAAGTAAGTGGATGTGGAAGAAGGTTATTACTGTAACTTACTGGTAAGTTATTTGCAGAATTAAATGAAAATAATAGTGATAATCAAGGGTAATGTTGTGTATTGATTGCGCTAATGGACCAATCTCTCATGCCTTCCTATATCCATGCTCCTTTGGTAGTACCTTCCACACTGATTTTCTGCTTCATTATGTGACTCACTTTGGTCAATAGGGTTGTAGCAACATGGATGCCAGCAGGGGCTTCAGAAAATCCTCACATGTTTCCACCTCATCTCTCGCTCTATCATCATCATCAAAACTAGTCTGCTGGTAGGTAAAACTCATTTAGTAGACCCATCCACAGTCTACCATGATAGCTGAGGCCATCATAAATTAAATGACAGCCAGGTGATCCTCACCTATGTGAGAGAGTCCAGATGAGCCAGCTCTGATCAGAAGAACCACCAGATAGCATGCAGTTTGTGAGAAACAACTGTTTTAAGCCACAATTAGTATGTGGGGTGATTTGTTACAAAGCAATAGCTAACCTGATACAAATAATAATTTATTCAGTATTCACAACGTTAGGCACACTTTTATTTAGTCATTTGATCCTTGTAGCAAATTTGATAAGTATTATTACAAACTCAATTTTTTAAAAGATGTTATTTACTTGACAGAGAGAGAGTAGGAGAGAGAGCAGGAGCAGGGGGAGGGGCTGAGGGAGAAGCAAGTTCCCTGCTGAGCAGAGAGCCTGACTTGGGGCTCGATCCCAGGACCCTGGGTTCATGACCTGAGCTGAAGGCAGATGCTTAACCAACTGAGCCACACAGGTGCCCCTACAAACTCGATTTTTAAATTTAGCACATAGAGTCTGAAATATAAATCTTCAAAATGATCTTTCACTACCTTTAAGCATCACAAATACCCTGTGTCATCGATGGGGAAGATATTATTTTCTCCATCTTACAGATGGAAACTACGACTCAGAGAATAGCTGAAGGTCACAGCAATAGTAAGTGGCAAAAAAAAAAATAGTAAGTGGCAAAACAGTGACTTGAACCAGGATCTGATCATAAAAAGTTTAGTTCTTCTACCCTACACATTCTACTTTTCAGAGTAGAATGAGTTTGTAGGAGGTTATTTACGACAGAAGAAATATAAGAATCACAGGATGCATGATTTTTTTTCTTCACAAAGGGGTTTTTTTACTTTATAGCTCACCTTTGACAGAGGTGCCTGGGAAATTCCTGCTGCCTTCTTCCCCATTTTGTTCAAAATATGGCAGGAAAGAGGCTTGATACACCTGAAGGAATCACTTATTCCTGTCACATAATTTCTTGTTCCTTTCAGAAAACTATGTATACTGGGTTTTTAAAGTTTTATTTATTTAAGTAATTTCTACACCCAACATGGGTCTCAAACTCATGACCTGAATATCAGGAGTCACACACTCTTCTGGCTGAGCCAGCCAGGCGCCCCTATATATTGATTTTAATAATAAACTTCAGTCTTACAAAATCTAGTCATTCAATAAATAATACAATAGCATTTATACCATTTTTATTCTAGAGTTGGATGCCTTCTGTTTTTAGCCACAAGGGAATAAGCGATATTAAACTTCTCTTCCCACTGTAAATAACCATAAAACTGGACAAAATATATGAGGCAACTCTTTACAGGCAGGGGGAAGAGGCAGCAAAGAACTGAGATCCATGAGGTAAGGGAACACATTAAAAGTTAGCATTATTTTCACCCCTGTTTTTGCCTAGGGGTACTTTCAAACCAAAGTGCAAGATGACGGAGACCAAGAGAAGAGAAATGGGCTTGCTGAGCTGAGGCGGCAGAGGTTAAGAGGGCAGAGCTGCCAATGTGGCTGTAATTCATCAGGCTAGGTACCAGAGAGGAGGGAGCTGCTCAGAATGGGGGCGGGGAGTAGGAAAGTCTAAATGGGCATTTGCCTTATGTTCTTAATTGTACATGAGCAGCATGAGACTTCTTGAAGCCTAGCAGGGAGTGGCTACCTGGGATTAAGCTGAACAGGGTTACCATGGGCATAAATCCCTGGAAGACATTGGAGTCCTGGTCTAGCCTGAGAGGAGGGAAACATACTAGCACCTTGGAAATTTCAGTGAGACCCCCAGAAAGGCCACATTTTAGGAATAATTACTGTGTGCTAAAGAAAGGGCTACACCTTAGAAATTAGGAAATATCAAAGTAGACATACCTTAACAAAGTCTAAAATCAAGCTTGAAAGGATTTAAAGGATCTTCCAGGAATTCATCTACCTACCACAACAAAACTCAAATCTTTTCAAAAAGAAATAATTTAAATGTCCTACAAAGCAACAACCAAAATGTTTAGCATACAATATAAAAATTTTAGACATACAGAAAAAGAAAGAAAATATGACCTATAATAAAGAGAAAAGTTAGCAAATACACATCCAAAGGGAAGAAAATAATACTTGCCTTAATTTTCAGAAAGAGCTTCAAAGGATCTCAAGCCTGGTATTTTTTTGGAAGTTTCACATCCAGCTTGATTAAACTTTGCTTTGCCTTTCTATTTCAAACAATCTTATGGGAATGTTTTATATTTCATCTTTAAATTTCACCCTTTTAGGAGATATTGTAGAGGCAGGTGTTCAAATAAGAGAGAAAATATAAAAGGTGAAATAGATATTATCAGGTATATGAAAAGTGAATTAAGTTACCAAGAAAATCACCACGTGATATGTTAGGGGGAATTTTTTAGGCTAAATAGAAATGATATCAGATAGAAACTCCAATCTATAGGAAGTAATGAAGAGCACCAGAAATGTAAATAGGTTGTTATATATAAAAGGCTATCATTTTTCCATTTTATTAATTAGGTTGAAAGATAAATGACTCTTTAAAAAAATTTTTTTTAAGATTTTATTTATTTGCAAGAGAGAGAATGAGAGACAGAGAGCATGAGAGGGAGGAGGGTCAGAGGGAGAAGCCGACTCCCTGCTTGGCAGGGAGCCCAATGTGGGACTCGATCCTGGGACTCCAGGATCATGACCTGAGCCGAAGGCAGTTGCTTAACCAACTGAGCCACCCAGGCGCCCAATGACTCTTTAAAATTAAAAAAAAGGGGGGCGCCTGGGTGGCTCAGTTGTTAAGCGTCTGTCTTCAGCTCAGGTCATGATCCCAGGGTCCTGGGATCGAGCCCCGCATTGGGCTCCCCGCTCGGCGGGAAGCCTATTTCTCCCTCTCCCACTCCCCCTGCTTGTGTTCTCCCTCTCGCTGTGTCTCTCTCTGTCAAATAAATAAATAAAATCTTTTAAAAATAAATAAATAAAATAAAATTTATTTGAGGTTTATCTGTGTATATAAAAAATATATAACAACAACAACACAAAGTACAAGGGTATAAACATCTTAGAGGTCTTAATTTCTGATGTCTAACATTTGTTTTAATTAAATGCCTATTTACCATGCTTAAAGTTTGCCATTTGTTATGTTAGTAGCCAAACATGAATAAAAGAAATAGAGGATATGGTCCTTGACCTCAACTTACAAGGATATGAGAAAGCAAAATGCACAATAGTGATACTCCTTAGCAATAATTACAAAGTAACAAGTGGAAAATCACAAGGACAGACAAAATGCCTGTTTTCCTAGGGTTCATAACACAAAGGAGCGGTAGAACTCACTCTAGCTCATCTGTAGACATTTTGTGAAATAGGAAGGGGGGAAAACCAGGGTTCCCCTCATGGCTAATGCCTGCACATCTTTGTGTGAGCTGGAATTTCAGCCCACCAGCCCTCCGTGGGCAACTTTGTGCCATGGAACTGCATAATTGAACATCCACAGTGGCTCTGATCTGAGTAGATGGAGAGGTAGTTAGGAAGGACTTCTAGGATCCTGAGCTATGTATTAAACAAGGAGTTTATGAACATGGACGTCCTCACAACCAAAGGGAAGAAAATAATACTTGCCTTAATTTTCAGAAGAGCTTCAAAGGATCTCAAGCCTGGTATTTTTTTGGAAGTTTCACATCCAGCTTGATTAAACTTTGCTTTGCCTTTCTATTTCAAACAATCTTATGGGAATGTTTTATATTTCATCTTTAAATTTCACCCTTTTAGGAGAAATTGTGGAGGCAGGTGTTCAAATAAGAGAGAAAATATAAAAGTTTGTACTTGTTAATTAGAATCCAATATTAAATAGCCCAAAGAATATTTTTCTAAGCAATAACTCAAAGGAATGATCTTTAAACGAGTCTTTCCCCCTTTTCCCATTGAACACACTCATGTATGCATGCACACATATTCCATCTGTGCTAGTACAAATATTAATTGAAAATTTGGCAGCATGATTACCTTCTAATGAGATAAGTCATCAATTGCCAAATTAGGAGTTAATTAGATTTTTTTGAAGGGCATAAAATTTTTAATATTTATTTATTTATTTATTTATTTATTTTTAAAGATTTTTAATTTATTTGACAGACAGCGAGAGAGGGAACACAAGCAGGGGGAGTGGGAGAGGGAGAAGCAGGCTTCCCGCCGAACAGGAAGCCTGATTCGGAGCTCGACGTGGGGCTCGATCCCAGCACCCTGGGATCATGACCAGAGCCGAAGGCAGACACTTAACCATCTGAGCCACACAGGTGCCCCAAAATTTTTAATTTTTAAACAAAAGGGAAATATTGTTTGCATCTTAAAGAAAATAAACAAATTTAAATTAATTTTTTAATTGGACCCTCAAAATTAATGTTTGTTAATTGTAAAATTATTCACCTATACTGTACTGTTGTATTTTGGAAATGAAAAGAATTTAAGAAAACTTTAAAATCCATAATCTTCTCACCTAGAAATAAACAATGCTAACATTTTTGTTTTCCGTCTGGTCTATCTTTCCACATAAATACACACACCAAGATAAAAGCGTAAAAAGTTATTTTTAACTTTTGGATAATACTGAATTAAGTAAAAGTTTTGAGTCTTTTCTTTCATCTATTATTAAAGACCTTTCAAACACATTATTGTAGGTATCCGCCATAAATATTTATCTGTCATTATGGTAGCCAGCCTCCAAGATGGCCCCCAATGTTTATTCCCTCCTGGTATTCATGACCCTGCATAGTACCCTCTCACAATGAATAGAGCTGATCTTAGTAACTAATAAGATTCTCCAGAAATAGAGTGTGACTTCCAAAGAAATGTGATAAAAGACATTATAACTTCCACCTTGCTCTTTTTTGGATTATTCACTACAGGAAAAGCCAACTGACATGTCATGAGGAATTGAGGCCCGCTACCAAAAACCAGCACTAATTTGCCAGGTATTTAAGTTTGTCACCACAGAAGTAGATCCGCCCACTCAGTCAAGTTCTCAGATGAATGCAACCCTGGCTGACATCTTGAGTGTAACCTCATGAGAGACTTTGAAATGGAACCACCAAACTAATCTGCTCCTGGTTTCCTGACCCACAGAAATTGCACGAGTTAGTAACTATTTACTGTTTGAAACATTTCAATTTTGGAATAACTTGTTGCACATGGATTCATAATGATAATGATTTTGGTGCCAGAAGTGGGGCACTACCATATCAAAAAACCTAAAACATGGGAGCAAATTCACAACAGCAAGAAGGAAAGACTTTGAGAAGTGAAAGCGTAAAACGCACTGAAGAGATTGTTAGCAGAAGCCTGGTGCCCTTCAAGGATGATGCTGGTAACAGCTTGGAGGAAAATCTGGAAAATATGACCGGAAACTAGTAGATAAGAGATTCTTGTTAGATATGACAGAAAATTCAGCAACACTGTCACATGCAAAAAATATTAAAAAAAAGAAAATACATCTAATGAACTAAGTAATCTAGCTAGGGAGATTTCCAGGCAGAGTGTTGAAAGTGCACTTGATTTCTTCTTGCTGCTTGTAGCAATATGTGAGAGAAGAGATAAGCCAAAGGAAGAACTATGAAACCAAGAGGAATTAAGACATTCTGCTTCTGAAATTTTCTGGATGACAGAAAATACTAACATTGTAAAATGCTTCCAGGCAAAGACCAAATCCAGGGCTCTTCCAAGAAAACATGGTCTACAGATGAAGCTGAGGCTGTAACTTGTAACATCCTATTTTAATGATTAAGAAATATCTAAGGGAGCACTTCAGAGAACTCCAGGACTTCTAAGAGACTTAAGGGTATTGTCCTTCAGCAATTTCAACAAAAACCTGAGGTAGAAATTGGCTTATCTTGAAGAGATGCAATGCTTCTGTCTAATGAAATGAACCCCACATATAACTCTTTGGCAAGTGACCTACAAAATCTTTTTTTTTAATTACTATCAATAGAAATACTACAGGTTGGACCGAGTAGATGGAAACCATCCAAAATGAAAAGAGGACTTTAGACTCCCAAGCTTTGATAGGCAGAAAGCAGGCTGAGACTCTCTCTCAGCTGCCAAATATAGGTTACCGTTAATGGAAGAGGAAGAACAAATCAGAGGGTAGAGCCAAGAACCATGGAGAATCACTCCCAGGAGAAAGCAGGCCTGACTCCTAACTGAGGAACTTCCAACACTTGCCTGATGGGATTTCAGAATTGCTGGGAAGCAATGGCCCCTGTTCTCCCCATTTTGAACAGGACTATCGACTATATTATCCTGTGCCAGTCACACCGGTGTATGTCAGGAGCGGGAGGGGGCAGGAACATTTTCTCTCTAATTCATAGCCCCTCAGTTTGAGGGGAGCTACACTTGAACTGTATTTGGAAAGATATACAGCAGGAACTGTGCCCGAAGAACTTCATCTGCCCCCCGGACATGGTTTAGGTGGTGAGATTCTGGCCTCGGAACAGATGCTGTAAGAGGTTAAAACTTTGGGGACCTTGTGAAAGGGTGAGAGTATTTTGCATGTGTGGGGGACATGAATCATCAGGGGCCACCCACAGATTCTAACCTGCCTCCCTGATAACCCCCAATAGTTCTTGCCTCCTGTCTTCATGTCCCTGCTTAGCCCCCTATGACAATGAACAGAACTGATCTGTAGAACCCAGGAGCCTGTGAAAATAAAGAGTGTGACTTCATAAAAGACAGTGCTGTTTCCACTTGGCTTTCTCTTGGATCACTCACTGTGGGAGAAGCCAGCTACCAGGCCTTGAAAGGACACCCCAGTCCTATGGGGAGGTCCATGTAGTGAGGACTTGACACACCCCTTGCCAGCAACGGGCTCTATCTTCCCGGGACTGTGCGGGAGCCCCAGGCAAACTGCAGACCACCCCAGCCCTGGCCAATCTCCTTTTTTTTTTAGATTTGATTTATTTGAGAGAGAGAGAGAGAGCACCAGAGGGGGGAGGAGCAGAGGGAGAGGGAGAAGCGGACTCCCCGCTGAGTAGGGAGCCCGATTGGGGACTGGATCCTGGGATGCCTTGATCATGACCTGAGCTGAAGGCAGCCACTTAACTGACTGTGCGCCCAGGCGCCCCCTGGCTAACCTCCTGACCAAAACTCTCATGATATATCCTAAGGCAGAACTAGAAGCTTCTCCTGGGTTCCTGGACCACAGAAATTGTGTGAGGTAATAAATGTCTGTTGTTTGAAGCCACTAAGTTTTAGGGTGCTTTGTTGTGTATAAAAATCACAAGACAAGAATACCCACTATCACTATTCTTATTTACTGGAGTAAAACAGACTTAGAAAAGAAAATGAAATTAAAAGTGTAAAAGTTAGGGACGCCTGGGTGGCCCAGTCAGTTAAGCGTCTGCCTTCGGCTCAGGTCATGATCCAGGGTCCTGGGATCAAGTCCTGCATGGGGCTTCCTGCTCAGCGGGGAGCCTGCTTCTCCCTCTGTCCCTCATGCCACTTGTGCTCTCTCTCTCTCAAATAAATACATAAAATCTTTCTTTAAAAAGTGTAAAAGTTAGAAAGGAAAAATTTCAATCTCCACTATTTTCATTTGATATAAGGAATATTTGGAAAGCACGAGAGAAACTATTAAATGACTATTATGAATGATAAGAGAATTCAGTAAGGTGACAAGAGTCCAAAGAACTCTGGCCTCGATGCATTCCAGAAGCTTCGAATAGAGGTCTGACCAAGGGTCTTTATAGGCAGTGGCAGGAGAAAAAGAGAGCTGTTTCTATATTATATCCTACTGAATTCATCTCATTCAACAAACAAGTTACACACACACAGGCAATAATTTTAGCTGTGGAGGGCCCGAGTACTACATGTCTCATGTGTGCACACGCACTTATGATCCCCAGTGATTGCGAGGGGCCGTTGTTGCTGATGTGCAAACTACAATTAGCAGGAGGGAAATAAAGGGGCCCGTGGGGACTGAAGCAGTATGTCAGCCTGAACTACCTCATTCCTTACCCCAGTCCCCGTAGCTTCTTGCACCCTTCAGATAATGTTCTCGGAGCCGAACCAGCCAGGTCTGCACTGTTAGTATCTGGCCTTGAGCCCCTGCTCAGTCACTATGCCACTCTCGGCAAGCTTTTCCTTGCGACAGTTGCTGCTAAGTTACCGGGTTCCTATCCCGAAGGCTTTGTTCAAGACTAGAAGCCTGACTAGGTTTCTTCGTGAGGCCTAAATTCCCAAGATTGCATGTTGGCGACTTTCAACGACCCATGGTTTCAGGTGTCAGGAGCAGGGGGATCTAGATGCTGAACCACAAACGAGCATCTGCCTATGGAATCGACCCTCCTTTACCAAATCAACTAGCAAGCCATCGACGTAACCAGGACGTTGTGCCTTTGCTCCTTCTGTGTGCATTCCCTGAAGAAGAGATCAGCGATAAGGAAAAGGGATCAAAATAGGGAAGGGACTAAGGAGAGCGAAAGGGCGGAAAGAGTGAACTACCAACCCCTGGAGCAGCGTGCACCGACTGTAATCTCATCTGGCACTTCGGGGTCCCCCTCCCGGCCAGAGCCTTGCAGAAATGTTGGAGAAACACTTGACCTTCCTGGCATGTCTGACAAATATTCCTGAGGCCGCTGTGTGTTAAAACAGAGGAAGGTGTTGGGGTGTTCCTCCCTGCAGTCTAGTCAGACATCAGAGAGCGAGTGCGCTGGCCACGAAAAGAGCCTCCAGATGCCCCCCAGGGTGTGGGTGGAGACACTGGGCGAAGGAGGAGGTATCTTTAAATGGCTTTTCCAGCACACACACACAGAGGAGGTGGTTCTCTGTAGGTAAAGGCCACGCGTTGCCAGAGGCGAAAACGCAGACTGGCGGTAATCTGTGTGCTTTCTCTGCCGTCAACTAGAGATCAGACCCTCCGACTTCCAGCAAGCGAACGTGGGGCTTGTGAGAATGTCTCATTCTTAGCTTGGAGAAATCCACCTTGAGCACCAGCCGTGTTTACTCCTTAATAAACTGCACCCTAGGCCTATAGAGAGCAGAGTCACTGAGTTTTAAGTGGTTAGAAAGCGAAGAAATATGAGAAAGTCATCCTCAGCATTCAGCTTTCTATGAGGCTATTAAAAGATCACATCCTGAAATCCCCAGAGCATGAATTTTCCATCATGGCTTTACAACACCTTACCATCTTTCCATCTCTCCCATGAGATATTAAGTAATTCACAAAACAGATTTACAATTATTTTTATTTCATATGAATATATGGCATATCACATTTGGTGAGTCAGAGAAAGGAAATTTGAAATAAAAATAGGATCTTGTGAACTGAAAAAAAAAAGTTGAAAAGCACGGCTCTGTAGATAACTCTGGCATATTAAATGGATATAGAGCAGAAAAATGCCTCAATGTCCTTTTTGAAAGTCAGAGATGTTGTAATTCTTTAGGGTTTTAACTGTGATTCATGTTGAATTTCAAAAGCACACATCTCACACCATGATTCAGTCAGATTCAGCCTCTTCTATGTGCTTGGCACTGAGCTAGGCACTGGTGGTCCAGAGAGTAATAACACACGTCTGCCCAGAGAAGGGACTAGAAGAGGACATTGGTGCTGTTTTGCTAGCAAAAAAGAAACAGTGCACCACGTTAGTTCAGCAAACACTCTGGAGAGCTCATTTTAAGGTCTTGGGCAAAGCCCCGCTAACCCCCCAAATAATGCTGATCAGCAAAGGGCTTTTTAAAGCCATTATTACCTATTGCTTTGTCATTCATAATGTGCATCCCAGACACAGCAGATTTATTTCCCTAATTATGTTTTGCTTATGCGAATATTAAAATTAGCCTGTATTCCCTGAGGAAGGGGAAGGACGAAGAGGAAGAAGTGGCTTTAGAAGCATGCTGGGCAGCAAGATAAAAATGGATTCAAAATACCTGAGCCAAGAAAACATGGCTTCCCCGTCCCACCCTCTATTCCTTCCTCTCCAGGCCCTTTTTTCTTTCATTCTTTCCTTTTTCCTTTTTCTTAGAAATTATATGTGGCTCCTTAGGAACATGGAAAAATGTTTGTTGCAATCTTCATAAAATCATGGGAGGAGGGAAAAAAAAACATTTTTTAACTTATTGAGCCCCCTACGAAGGGGCTAAATATTGTACTGTTATGTAAATTATCTCTTAATTGTCTGGAAAGAGGACTCCAGCTACCACCATTTGACTTCAAACTTTCTAATTGATTAAGATCTTCTTTCCCGCTTCTTGGGCAAAAGACCCTGCAGGCGAAGCATCCTGTGACGGGAAGGAAACTACCCCCTCAAGCAATAAGGACTACCCTGAGCCAGCAAGCTCCCCACCTACCCCCAATCCCGCCCATCGCCCCCTCATTGACTCCAAGACAGTGATTGACTTGACCTTCACTGCCCCCCTATATGTACCCAGCAACCTTTGTCCCACATTTTCTTTATATAAACTTGTAAGTATTTTTTGGAGACAGCCTTTGAAACTCTAGTCCGCTGTCTTCCCCGTGTTGGCCTCACCGAACTACATTCCTTTCTTGTTTTACCACCACTGCTCTCTCTGCCTTTGGATTTTGTCAGCAGCTAGTAGCCAAACCTGGTTTGTTTGGGACCCCGGGAGGCAGGGGCTCGGAGCATAAGGTGAAGGAGACACTGTTATTACCAGTTTAGAGATGAAGAAACCGAAGCACAAAAGCATTTGCATAAGCAGTGAAAGATTGAACCAGAATTTGAGTATTGATCCACCAACTTGAAGACCTATTTCTTTCCACTATCCAATATACTCCAATCTTTGATACTCTGATTTACCAACAGCCCAAGAGAGAAATGTGCAAAGGAGAGGAACCAACCATTTGCAGAAAAGGCTCTTAAGCCTATTTTTTTAGGTGTTCATTTATACTCATGATGATGTAGGAAAGACGTTAAGGTTCACAGCCGACAGCCAAGAAAGAATTCTTGAGACGTCTTTGGTGCAAAAACGTGGTTTTATGAAAGCATGGGGGGACAGGACCTGTGGGTAGGAAGGGCTGCACTGGGGTCATGGGAGTGGCCCATTATATACTTTGAAGTTGGGAGGGGGTTAGGGATAGTGTCAGTCTCTAAGGCATTTTGTAAGCAAGGTTTCCAGGACCTCGAGGGGGCAAGCTATTTTTGGGAAAGGGTCATGTATTACCGTCTCATAAAACCTGAGCCATGAGACCCTTCAGATGTATATCTGTGGGCCATATGCTTGGGGCGTGATTGCCAACACATATCTTGGTGGGGGGAGGTTAGAGATAAAGGACGCTTCCAAAGGAATTTTTATATGTTCAAGTAGACTTACAGGATCCTGGGGGTTGGGCTAAGGTTGCCATTTGCCCTTAACCAAGTATTAACATCGAGGCAGTTGAGTCCCTAGAGGAATGTCACTCTGCCTGTTTCAGGGACTTGTCAGTGGGCTTAGGTAGTAAGGAAATGTAATAATTTCTCTTCTGCCTTTGTTTCCCACACCAATAAGAGAAATGCAAATTAAGGGCGCCTAGGTGGCTCACTTGGTTGGGCGGCTGCCTTAGGCTCAGGTCATGATCCCAGGGTCCTGGGATCGAGTCTGCATCAGGCTCCCTGCTCTGCGGAGAGCCTGCTTCTCCCTCTCCCTCTGCCTGCCTCTCTGCCTACTTCTGCTCTCTCTCTCTATCTCTGTCAAATAAATAAATAAAATCTTTAAAAAAGAGAGAGAGAGAGAAACGCAAATTAAAACTTCACTTAACGTATCAGAGCGGAAGAACATTTGGTGTCACCCTGTGGTGGTGACTGGGGGACACAGGCTCACCTGTGCACTGCAGGTGACAATGGGGATGGACGCCACTGCTCTGGGGGCCCCTTGGCAATTGCTCGATTTTACCCTTCAGTTATACTTGCATTTGTGAAAAATAACAGGCACAAGATTATTCACTGCCACTGTGGTAGCGAAGGACTGAAACAACCTGATGTTCATTAATAGGAGACTTATAAATTATGGTCCTTCATACAAAGAATTCCATACAACCATTAAAAAATGAGGATTATTGTTGACATAATTTGCTAAGTGAAAAAAGGAAGATGCAGAACAGCAAGTACTATGTGCTTCAATTTGTGTGAAGGAGAAAATATATACAAGTCTTTGTATTTAACTAGACTATTAAGAAATTATTAACCTTGGGGCATCTGGGTGGCTCAGTCCATTAAGCGTCTCTTGAATTCGGCTCAGGTCATGATCTCAGGGTCATGAGATCAAGCCCCGCATTGAGCTCCACACTGGGCCTGGAGCCTGCTTAAGGTTCTCTCTCTCTCCCTCTCCCTCTGCCCACCCCACACCCTCTCTTAAAACAAAAAACAAATTATTAACCTTGGTTGCCTCCAAGAGGGAGCTGGTGGCAGGGAGAATGGCAGATTTATCACTGTACATCGTTTGTGCCATTTGAGTTTTGAAGTAAGTCAATGCATAACCTATTTTTTAATTTCATTTTTAAGATTTTTATTTATTTATTTGAGAGAGAGGGGAGAGAACACACAAGCAGGGGGAGCTGCAGGCAGAGGGAGAGGGAGAAGCAGGCTCCCCGCAGAGCAGGGAGCCCGATGTGGGGCTCGATCCCAGGACCCTGGGATCATGTCCTGAGCGAAGGCAGATGCTTAACCTACTGAGCCACCCAGGCGTCCCATAACCTATTTTTTTAAAGTAAAAATTAAAATGGATACAAATTAATTGTTGTTAAGAACACCCTATTTAACTCAGAATAGAAGGAAGGCACTGGTACTTAACCAGCTTAAACCTGAAAGTTGTGCAAATTGATACAAAATCACCAGCAGCAGCTTGCTCTCTGGCTAGTGTTGTCTTTTGGAGCTACTTCCTTGAACTGCTGTTAAGGCTCTGAGTTGAATGCTTTCCTTTTCTTTCTTCTCCTTAAACTAATAATATCATAACAAGGATGAGAACAATTTATGGAAGGGCTGCTCTTCATAAAACTGTGAGCTGAGAGCTATGGTTATTTCATCTCATTTAATGTTCGATAACCCTAGACAGCGGGCATATCAGCCCCATGTTAAAGGTGAGAAGATCCAGATTAGGACAAATGAGTCTTATCTATTTTAGTTGATTTCCAGATAGTATTAAGCAACTGTTTTCCAATGTGCATGGCTTTGAGAGGAAAAAGTTTTATTTAAAAAAAAAAAAAAAACCCGGGGCGCCTGGGCGGCTCAGTTGGTTAAGCGACTGCCTTCGGCTCAGGTCATGATCCTGGAGACCCGGGATCGAGTCCCACATCAGGCTCCCTGCTCAGCGGGGAGTCTGCTTCTCCCTCTGACCCTCTTCCCTCTCGTGCTCTCTATCTCTCATTCTCTCTCTCAAATAAATAAATAAAATCTTTAAAAAAAAAAAAAGAAGTAAATCCTTTATAAAAAAAAAAAAAAAGCCTCGCAGAAAATAAAGATGCTGCCACCAAATTTGTTGCACAGAAATTCTTCTAGAGGAGTCTTCTCACATTCAAGTGCTACTCAGTAAAAATAGTCTGTGGATTATATAAGAGATTCTAATGTTTTAAAGCAGGAAAAATCCCATAAAACTCCAGCAGCCAGAGACTCCTCTCATGGTCCCGTCAGGTTCTCAGCTGCCATGTGCACAAAGCAAGTGCTCCTCTTTTAACACAAAAAGAATGAAATTCTTTTCTCACCACACTGTGATAAAAATCACCTCGCACATCCCCTTCACCATCCCACCATCCTCACTAGCCTCGAGCATCTTCTCACAAGTTACGGAGTTCAGGATAAAAGCCTGACATACTAAAATGTCCTTGATATTTTTATTATTGAAGTAAGGACAACAGAATCAATCATTCAGCCTTGGGCTTTTCCCCTGTCACTGCCTAGGAGGCTTGGACAGAAGTCACAGCGCTTGCAAGAAATGCTTACAAAACCGTTCAATTCCCTGTTGCCCCAGCTGACACCGTAATCACCCCACGCTCTCCAACCTGCGCACTCTTAGCCATGAATTGCATCACACCTCACCACACGCTCCCAAGAGAAGGACTGCTGTGTTCACGTTCAAAGGCAAAGGAGACTGAAAACAGATTTTCCCATACAGTCGCTTTGGGGCTCTTGGTGGGTTTTCAGTGTGTTCTGAGGATTGTGTTCGAATCCTAACGTCGTGATGATAAAAATTCCTAGTTGCTGTTGGTGAACTGGAAGGACTGTAACTGCTACTCTGAGGGCAGAACACGGTGTGTGGAGCACAGAATAAGGACATCATAAAAACTGTTTTATTTTTCCTTTGGGTTTTGGTAGATATGGATCTTGTTTATTGCTTCCACATGATTTAATTCAGGGGGACATATTATAAGTCACTTATTTACAGCAAGGCATTGTCTTAGGCACTGAGGATGCGGGCAAATACAAAACCAGGTCCCTACCTCCAAGGAGGTTAATATTCTACCAGATGATACAGAAATATACAAGGAATTACAAAATAGTTTGTCAGGTAAGTGATACGTGACACAGAGAAATATTAAACCAAATAAAGGAGTAGGAACCAACCCGGGGTACATTCTAGTTAGAGCGTCCAGGGGAGGTGTCTCAGAGGAGGGGCCACCTCCAAAGAGATCTGAATGAAGGCTGTAGTTATCGAGGGAAGAGAGTCCAATGCGGAGGGAACAGCAAGTTCAAGGTCCCAAGACAGGAGTGGGTTTGGCAGAAATAGTGGAGATCTACATAGGAAGGCTGAAGAAGGCAAAGAGAGAGTGGAAGGAAAGAAAAGGGGTCAGAAAAATAGCTGAGATGCCCAAAGGAATCTGTAGGTCATGATAAGGGCTTTGGACACTGGGTAGTTATTCAAAGGTTTCAACCGAAAGCACCACCCAGGAGCCCCTGATTTATATTTTAAAATCACACCTTTGGGATCTTTAATTATTTCCCAAAAAAAGTTTTTTTAAAATTATATGCCTAGGGGGTACCTGGGTGGCACAGTCGGTTAAGCATGTGACTCTTGGTTTTGGCTCAGGTAGTGATTTCAGGGTCATGAGATAAGGCCCAGTGTCTGGCTCCACACTGAGCATGGAGTCTGCTTGAGACTCTCTCCCCCTCCCCACATGTACTCTTTCTCCCTCTAACATAAATAAATAAATCCTTAAAAAAATTATATCTCTGGCTGCTGGATGGAGGGTAGATGATGGGGGATCTGGTAGGCCAACTCCAAGATGGCCCCCACTGATTCCCACCTTCTGGTGTTCCTGCCCCTCCATATTCCCCTTGAGTAAAGGCTGCACTTACTGACTCACTTATAATGAATAGAATATGTGTGTGTCACTTTTGAGATTAGGCTACAACAAGGCCATGGCTTCAATCTTGAATATTCTCTCTTACATTTCCTCTCTCCCTTCTCTCTTTCTCAGGTCACTTACTCTGGGGGAAGCCAGCTGCCATATTGTGAGCCACCTTATGGAGAGGTCCATGGGATGTGACAAGGAACTAGGGCCTGCAGTCCAGAGGAGCTGAAGCCTATGACAGCCACATGAGTGATCTTGGAAGTAGGTCATTCTGTCCCAGTCAGATCTTGAGATGACAAGTGGACAGCAACTTCACAAGAATCTTTGAGCCAGGGGCACCCAGAGAAGCTGCTCTTGGTTTCCTGAGCCACAGAAATGGTAATAATACATGCTTGTTGAACATTTTTCAGTCATTATGTTTTGGGATCATTTGTTAGTAGAGCAATAGATACTAAGACAGGGGAATCAGAGTAGAAGCTGAAAGACTAGCTAAAGGTCACTGAGGTAGTCAACCACCATGGACAGAAGAGGGTAGTAATGGTGAAATGGTGAGCAGTGCGCCTGGGCAGGACAGACGATGGACATAAGGAAAGGAACACGCTCTTTGGTGACCGGAAGAAGGAAAGCAAAAGCCATGGCCCTTGACCTGCACGCAGTGCGGAATAACCATCAAGTCTCTCAGTGGAAGACCATGTATGCAGTGACAGATGGAAAGAACAGTTCTTCAAGGATTTTGACACTGGCTCCTACAGAAAGGTGTGGGGACAAGAAGTCTAAGGAAATGGCCTGACCTGAGCCTTGTCTAGGACTTCATGGCAAGGCTTACGAGCCGATTCAAGGAGCAGGGAAAGAAGGCAATGGGATCCGGCATCAGCCTGAATTCACAGAGCAAACGACAATGGTGACAAGTCAAGAACACCTTCCTTTGGTTAAAGCGATCAGAGACACTCACCTGAATCAATATATCCATCCAAGTGGTTAGAGGATTAAAAATTATTATTTTTTTAAAGATTTTATTCATTTATTTGAGAAAGAGTAAGAGAGAGAGAAAGAGACCATAAGACAGGGGAGGGTCAGAGGGAGAAGCAGACTCCCCACTGAGCAGGGAGCCCGATGCGGGGCTCGATCCCAGGACCCTGGGATCATGACCTGAGCTGAAGGCAGACGCTTAACTGACTGAGCCACCCAGGCGCCCCAAGATTAAAAATTATTACAAAGCCATAGTTTTAAGTGCTTCCCTATCCAGGACAGGTGTCTAGGTAACTGTAAACCCAGGAAATGACCTGTGTAGTGTACACCCAGCACAGGGAGTCAAACTGTTGCTGGACCTGCAAACACTAGCCCTGGACACAATGTAACCGAGTGCTTAAGACCATGGGTTTTGATGTCAGGAAAGTTGGGGTAGGAAGTCTAGCTCCTCTGTTGCTAATTGCGTGACCTCAACAAACCTATTTAAATTCCTCACGCTTCAGTTTTCTTGACCGCAAAATAAGGATAATAAAGGTACTCACTCTTAGGACCTTCAGTACCACACCGGGCGAGTAGAAGGACTTGGTAAGATAGCTTACGCGTGTTCCTTAGCACAGTGCCTGGGATACAGCAAGTTCTCAGTAAATGAGCCTTGAGCTGTCACAGTGGGAGCTGTCACCTGCCTCTGCTATTCTGACACCCTGGAGAAAGTCACACCACAATGGAAGGAGGAGGCAGTGCCCTTTATCTCAAAGCAAAGCTGCACTGCTGTGTCAGAGATTGAAAACAGCGAGGTGGGGCGCCTGGAGGGTTCAGTTGTTAAGCGTCTGCCTTCGGCTCAGGTCATGATCCCAGGGTCCTGGGATCGAGCCCCGCATCAGGCTCCCTGCTCCGTGGAGAGTCTGCTTCTCCCTCCCACTCCCCCTGCTTGTGTTCCCTCTCTCGCTGTGTCTCTCTGTCAAATAAGTAAACAAAATCAAGAAAGAAAGAAAGAAAAGAAAGGAAGGAAAGGAAGGAAAGGAAGGAAAGGAAGGAAAGGAAGGA